>NW_027461659.1:300000-396926 GCF_050947455.1 Rhinoderma darwinii
ACCTGACTCGTTCTCTAAAATACTTCTTATACTCATTGACATTCATAAGTTCTCCTTCACTAATCAAAAGCTTTTTCCAATATTTGAAACATTGCCCCTGAATTACAGTTCCCAGAAGATTTCCGAGAAACAAAACAAAACCTAAGCTGTGATGGCCGAGAGGTTAAGGCGTTGGACTCGAAATCCAATGCGGTTTCCCTGCACAGGTTCAAATCCTGTTCACAGCGCAGCATTTTACACAGGAAATTAAAACTTTCCAGAAATACATGAATTCCTTTAGTTTCACTTTGAGCCTTTCCTGTCTCATAAACCTATTAAAACTGTAAAATAACTAAAATGAATCATGCTGCGGTTTCTCAGGAAAATAACAATTTCTTTCCTCCTTCTCAGAAAACTTGTATTAGACCTGACTCGTTCTCTAAAATACTTCTTATACTCATTGACATTCATAAGTTCTCCTTCACTATTCAAAAGCTTTTTCCAATATTTGAGACATTGCCCCTGAATTACAGTTCCCAGAAGATTTCCAAGAAACAAAGCAAAACCTAAGCTGTGATGGCTGAGAGGTTAATGCGTTGGACTCGAAATCCAACAGGATTTCTCTGCACAGGTTCAAAACCTGTTCACAGTGAAGCATTTTACACAGGAAGTAAAAATTTTCCCGAAATACATGAATTCCTTTAGTTTCACTTTGAGCCTTTCCTGTCTCATAAACCTATTAAAACTGTAAAATAACTAAAATGAATCATGCTGCAGTTTCTGAGGAAAAGAACTATTTCTTTCCTCCTTCTCAGAAAACTTATATCAGACCTGACTCGTTCTCTAAAATACTTCTTATACTCATTGACATACATAAGTTCTCCTTCACTAATCAAAAGCTTTTTCCAATATTTGAAACATTGCCCCTGAATTACAGTTCCCAGAAGATTTCCGAGAAACAGAAAAAAACCTAAGCTGTGATGGCCGAGAGGTTAAGGCGTTGGACTCGAAATCCAATGGGGTTTCCCTGCACAGGTTCAAATCCTGTTCACAGCGAAGCATCTTACAAAGGAAATTAAAACTTTCCCAAAATACATGAATTCTTTTAGTTTCACTTTGAGCCTTTCCTGTCGCATAAACCCATTAAAACTGTAAAATAACTAAAATGAATCATGCTGCGGTTTCTCAGGAAAAGAACTATTTCTTTCCTCCTTCTCAGAAAACTTATATCAGACCTGACTCGTTCTCTAAAATACTTCTTATACTCATTGACATACATAAGTTCTCCTTCACTAATCAAAAGCTTTTTCCAATATTTGAGACATTGCCCCCTGAATTACAGTTCCCAGAAGATTTCCGAGAAACAAAGCAAAACCTAAGCTGTGATGGCCGAGGGGTTAAGGCATTGCACTCGAAATCCAATGGGGTCTCCCTGCACAGGTTGAAATCCTGTTCACAGCGAAGCATTTTACACAGGAAATTAAAACTTTCCCGAAATACATGAATTCCTTTAGTTTCACTTTGAGCCTTTCCTGTCTCATAAACCCATTAAAACGGTAAAATAACTAAAATGAATTATGCTGCAGTTTCTCAGGAAAAGAACTATTTCTTTCCTCTTTCTCAGAAAACTTATATCAGACCTGACTCGTTCTCTAAAATACTTCTTATACTCATTGACATACATAAGTTCTCCTTCACTAATCAAAGGCTTTTTACGATTTTTGAGACATTGCCCCTGAATTACAGTTCCCAGAAGATTTCCGAGAAACAAAGCAAAACCTAAGCTGTGATGGCCGAGAGGTTAAGGCATTGCACTCGAAATCCAATGGGGTCTCCCTGCACAGGTTGAAATCCTGTTCACAGCAAAGCATTTTACACAGGAAATTAAAACTTTCCCGAAATACATGAATTCCTTTAGTTTCACTTTGAGCCTTTCCTGTCTCATAAACCTATTAAAACTGTAAAATAACTAAAATGAATCATGCTGCAGTTTCTCAGGAAAAGAACAATTTCTGTCCTCCTTCTCAGAAAACTTATATCAGACCTGACTCGTTCTCTAAAATACTTCTTATACTCATTGACATACATACGTTCTCCTTCACTAATCAAAAGCTTTTTCCAATATTTGAGACATTGCCCCCTGAATTACAGTTCCCAGAAGATTTCCAAGAAACAAAGCAAAACCTAAGCTGTGATGGCTGAGAGGTTAATGCGTTGGACTCGAAATCCAACAGGATTTCTCTGCACAGGTTCAAAACCTGTTCACAGTGAAGCATTTTACACAGGAAGTAAAAATTTTCCCGAAATACATGAATTCCTTTAGTTTCACTTTGAGCCTTTCCTGTCTCATAAACCTATTAAAACTGTAAAATAACTAAAATGAATCATGCTGCGGTTTCTCAGGAAAAGAACAATTTCTTTCCTCCTTCTCAGAAAACTTGTATCAGAACTGACTCGTTCTCTAAAATACTTCTTATACTCATTGACATTCATAGGTTCTCCTTCACTAATCAAAAGCTTTTTACGATTTTTGAGACATTGCCCCTGAATGACAGTTCCCAGAAGATTTCCGAGAAACAAAGCAAAACCTAAGCTGTGATGGCCGAGAGGTTAAGGCATTGCACTCGAAATCCAATGGGGTCTCCCTGCACAGGTTGAAATCCTGTTCACAGCAAAGCATTTTACACAGGAAATTAAAACTTTCCAGAAATACATGAATTCCTTTAGTTTCACTTTGAGCCTTTCCTGTCTCATAAACCTATTAAAACTGTAAAATAACTAAAATGAATCATGCTGCAGTTTCTCAGGAAAAGAACAATTTCTGTCCTCCTTCTCAGAAAACTTATATCAGACCTGACTCTTTCTCTAAAATACTTCCTATACTCATTGACATTCATAAGTTCTCCTTCACTAATCAAAAGCTTTTTCCAATATTTGAGACATTGCCCCTGAATTACAGTTCCCAGAAGATTTCCGAGAAACAAAGCAAAACCTAAGCTGTGATGGCCGAGGGGTTAAGGCATTGCACTCGAAATCCAATGGGGTCTCCCTGCACAGGTTGAAATCCTGTTCACAGCGAAGCATTTTACACAGGAAATTAAAACTTTCCCGAAATACATGAATTCCTTTAGTTTCACTTTGAGCCTTTCCTGTCTCATAAACCCATTAAAACTGTAAAATACCTCAAATGAATCATGTTGCGGTTTCTCAGGAAAAGAACAACTTCTTTCCTCCTTCTCAGAAAACTTATATCAGACCTGACTCGTTCTCCAAAATACTTCTTATAGGTTCTCCTTCACTAATCAAAAGCTTTTTCCAATATTTGAAACATTGCCCCTGAATTACAGTTCCCAGAAGATTTCCGAGAAACAGAAAAAAACCTAAGCTGTGATGGCCGAGAGGTTAAGGCGTTGGACTTGAAATCCAATGGGGTTTCCCTGCACAGGTTGAAATCCTGTTCACAGCAAAGCATTTTACACAGGAAATTAAAACTTTCCCGAAATACATGAATTCCTTTAGTTTCACTTTGAGCCTTTCCTGTCTCATAAACCTATTAAAACTGTAAAATAACTAAAATGAACCATGCTGCAGTTTCTCAGGAAAAGAACAATTTCTGTCCTCCTTCTCAGAAAACTTATATCAGACCTGACTCGTTCTCTAAAATACTTCTTATACTCATTGACATTCATAAGTTCTCCTTCACTAATCAAAAGCTTTTTCCAATATTTGAAACATTGCCCCTGAATTACAGTTCCCAGAAGATTTCCGAGAAACAAAACAAAACCTAAGCTGTGATGGCCGAGAGGTTAAGGCGTTGGACTCGAAATCCAATGCGGTTTCCCTGCACAGGTTCAAATCCTGTTCACAGCGCAGCATTTTACACAGGAAATTAAAACTTTCCAGAAATACATGAATTCCTTTAGTTTCACTTTGAGCCTTTCCTGTCTCATAAACCTATTAAAACTGTAAAATAACTAAAATGAATCATGCTGCGGTTTCTCAGGAAAATAACAATTTCTTTCCTCCTTCTCAGAAAACTTGTATTAGACCTGACTCGTTCTCTAAAATACTTCTTATACTCATTGACATTCATAAGTTCTCCTTCACTATTCAAAAGCTTTTTCCAATATTTGAGACATTGCCCCTGAATTACAGTTCCCAGAAGATTTCCAAGAAACAAAGCAAAACCTAAGCTGTGATGGCTGAGAGGTTAATGCGTTGGACTCGAAATCCAACAGGATTTCTCTGCACGGGTTCAAAACCTGTTCACAGTGAAGCATTTTACACAGGAAGTAAAAATTTTCCCGAAATACATGAATTCCTTTAGTTTCACTTTGAGCCTTTCCTGTCTCATAAACCTATTAAAACTGTAAAATAACTAAAATGAATCATGCTGCAGTTTCTGAGGAAAAGAACTATTTCTTTCCTCCTTCTCAGAAAACTTATATCAGACCTGACTCGTTCTCTAAAATACTTCTTATACTCATTGACATACATAAGTTCTCCTTCACTAATCAAAAGCTTTTTCCAATATTTGAAACATTGCCCCTGAATTACAGTTCCCAGAAGATTTCCGAGAAACAGAAAAAAACCTAAGCTGTGATGGCCGAGAGGTTAAGGCGTTGGACTCGAAATCCAATGGGGTTTCCCTGCACAGGTTCAAATCCTGTTCACAGCGAAGCATCTTACAAAGGAAATTAAAACTTTCCCAAAATACATGAATTCTTTTAGTTTCACTTTGAGCCTTTCCTGTCGCATAAACCCATTAAAACTGTAAAATAACTAAAATGAATCATGCTGCGGTTTCTCAGGAAAAGAACTATTTCTTTCCTCCTTCTCAGAAAACTTATATCAGACCTGACTCGTTCTCTAAAATACTTCTTATACTCATTGACATACATAAGTTCTCCTTCACTAATCAAAAGCTTTTTCCAATATTTGAGACATTGCCCCCTGAATTACAGTTCCCAGAAGATTTCCGAGAAACAAAGCAAAACCTAAGCTGTGATGGCCGAGGGGTTAAGGCATTGCACTCGAAATCCAATGGGGTCTCCCTGCACAGGTTGAAATCCTGTTCACAGCGAAGCATTTTACACAGGAAATTAAAACTTTCCCGAAATACATGAATTCCTTTAGTTTCACTTTGAGCCTTTCCTGTCTCATAAACCCATTAAAACGGTAAAATAACTAAAATGAATTATGCTGCAGTTTCTCAGGAAAAGAACTATTTCTTTCCTCTTTCTCAGAAAACTTATATCAGACCTGACTCGTTCTCTAAAATACTTCTTATACTCATTGACATACATAAGTTCTCCTTCACTAATCAAAGGCTTTTTACGATTTTTGAGACATTGCCCCTGAATTACAGTTCCCAGAAGATTTCCGAGAAACAAAGCAAAACCTAAGCTGTGATGGCCGAGAGGTTAAGGCATTGCACTCGAAATCCAATGGGGTCTCCCTGCACAGGTTGAAAGCCTGTTCACAGCAAAGCATTTTACACAGGAAATTAAAACTTTCCCGAAATACATGAATTCCTTTAGTTTCACTTTGAGCCTTTCCTGTCTCATAAACCTATTAAAACTGTAAAATAACTAAAATGAATCATGCTGCAGTTTCTCAGGAAAAGAACAATTTCTGTCCTCCTTCTCAGAAAACTTATATCAGACCTGACTCGTTCTCTAAAATACTTCTTATACTCATTGACATTCATAAGTTCTCCTTCACTAATCAAAAGCTTTTTCCAATATTTGAAACATTGCCCCTGAATTACAGTTCCCAGAAGATTTCCGAGAAACAAAACAAAACCTAAGCTGTGATGGCCGAGAGGTTAAGGCGTTGGACTCGAAATCCAATGGGGTTTCCCTGCACAAGTTCAAATCTTGTTCACAGCGCAGCATTTTACACAGGAAATTAAAACTTTCCCGAAATACATGAATTCCTTTAGTTTCACTTTGAGCCTTTCCTGTCTCATAAATCCATTAAAACTGTAAAATAACTAAAATGAATCATGCTGCGGTTTCTCAGGAAAAGAACTATTTCTTTCCTCCTTCTCAGAAAACTTATATCAGACCTGACTCGTTCTCTAAAATACTTCTTATACTCATTGACATACATACGTTCTCCTTCACTAATCAAAAGCTTTTTCCAATATTTGAGACATTGCCCCCTGAATTACAGTTCCCAGAAGATTTCCGAGAAACAAAGCAATACCTAAGCTGTGATGGCCGAGAGGTTAAGGCGTTGGACTCGAAATCCAATGGGGTTTCCCTGCACAGGTTCAAATCCTGTTCACAGCGCAGCATTTTACACAGGAAATTAAAACTTTCCAGAAATACATGAATTCCTTTAGTTTCACTTTGAGCCTTTCCTGTCTCATAAACCCATTAAAACTGTAAAATAACTAAAATGAATCATGCTGCGGTTTCTCAGGAAAATAACAATTTCTTTCCTCCTTCTCAGAAAACTTGTATTAGACCTGACTCGTTCTCTAAAATACTTCTTATACTCATTGACATTCATAAGTTCTCCTTCACTATTCAAAAGCTTTTTCCAATATTTGAGACATTGCCCCTGAATTACAGTTCCCAGAAGATTTCCAAGAAACAAAGCAAAACCTAAGCTGTGATGGCTGAGAGGTTAATGCGTTGGACTCGAAATCCAACAGGATTTCTCTGCACAGGTTCAAAACCTGTTCACAGTGAAGCATTTTACACAGGAAGTAAAAATTTTCCCGAAATACATGAATTCCTTTAGTTTCACTTTGAGCCTTTCCTGTCTCATAAACCTATTAAAACTGTAAAATAACTAAAATGAATCATGCTGCGGTTTCTCAGGAAAAGAACAATTTCTTTCCTCCTTCTCAGAAAACTTGTATCAGAACTGACTCGTTCTCTAAAATACTTCTTATACTCATTGACATTCATAGGTTCTCCTTCACTAATCAAAAGCTTTTTACGATTTTTGAGACATTGCCCCTGAATTACAGTTCCCAGAAGATTTCCGAGAAACAAAGCAAAACCTAAGCTGTGATGGCCGAGAGGTTAAGGCATTGCACTCGAAATCCAATGGGGTCTCCCTGCACAGGTTGAAATCCTGTTCACAGCAAAGCATTTTACACAGGAAATTAAAACTTTCCAGAAATACATGAATTCCTTTAGTTTCACTTTGAGCCTTTCCTGTCTCATAAACCTATTAAAACTGTAAAATAACTAAAATGAATCATGCTGCAGTTTCTCAGGAAAAGAACAATTTCTTTCCTCCTTCTCAGAAAACTTGTATCAGAACTGACTCGTTCTCTAAAATACTTCTTATACTCATTGACATTCATAAGTTCTCCTTCACTAATCAAAAGCTTTTTCCAATATTTGAAACATTAACCCTGAATTACAGTTCCCAGAAGATTTCCGAGAAACAAAACAAAACCTAACCTGTGATAGCCGAGGGGTTAAGGCATTGCACTCGAAATCCAATGGGGTCTCTCTGCACAGGTTGAAATCCTGTTCACAGCAAAGCATTTTACCCAGGAAATTAAAACTTTCCCGAAATACATGAATTCCTTTAGTTTCACTTTGAGCCTTTCCTGTCTCATAAACCTATTAAAACTGTAAAATAACTAAAATGAATCATGCTGCAGTTTCTCAGGAAAAGAACAATTTCTGTCCTCCTTCTCAGAAAACTTATATCAGACCTGACTCTTTCTCTAAAATACTTCCTATACTCATTGACATTCATAAGTTCTCCTTCACTAATCAAAAGCTTTTTCCAATATTTGAGACATTGCCCCTGAATTACAGTTCCCAGAAGATTTCCGAGAAACAAAGCAAAACCTAAGCTGTGATGGCCGAGGGGTTAAGGCATTGCACTCGAAATCCAATGGGGTCTCCCTGCACAGGTTGAAATCCTGTTCACAGCGAAGCATTTTACACAGGAAATTAAAACTTTCCCGAAATACATTAATTCCTTTAGTTTCACTTTGAGCCTTTCCTGTCTCATAAACCCATTAAAACTGTAAAATAACTCAAATGAATCATGCTGCGGTTTCTCAGGAAAAGAACAACTTCTTTCCTCCTTCTCAGAAAACTTATATCAGACCTGACTCGTTCTCTAAAATACTTCTTATAGGTTCTCCTTCACTAATCAAAAGCTTTTTCCGATATTTGAGACATTGCCCCTGAATTACAGTTCCCAGAAGATTTCCGAGAAACAAAGCAAAACCTAAGCTGTGATGGCAGAGAGGTTAAGGCATTGCACTTGAAATCCGATGTGGTCTCCCTGCACAGGTTCAAATCCTGTTCACTGCGAAGCATTTTACACAGGAAATTAAAACTTTCCCGAAATACATGAATTCCTTTAGTTTCACTTTGAGCCTTTCCTGTCTCATAAATCCATTAAAACTGTAAAATAACTAAAATGAATCATGCTGCGGTTTCTCAGGAAAATAACTATTTCTTTCCTCCTTCTCAGAAAACTTATATCAGACCTGACTCGTTCTCTATAATACTTCTTATACTCATTGACATACATACGTTCTCCTTCACTAATCAAAAGCTTTTTACGATTTTTGAGACATTGCCCCTGAATTACAGTTCCCAGAAGATTTCCGAGAAACAAAGCAAAACCTAAGCAGTGATGGCCGAGAGGTTAAGGCATTGCACTCGAAATCCAATGGGGTTTCCCTGCACAGGTTCAAAACCTGTTCACAGTGAAGCATTTTACACAGGAAGTAAAAATTTTCCCGAAATACATGAATTCCTTTAGTTTCACTTTGAGCCTTTCCTGTCTCATAAACCTATTAAAACTGTAAAATAACTAAAATGAATCATGCTGCGGTTTCTCAGGAAAAGAACAATTTCTTTCCTCCTTCTCAGAAAACTTGTATCAGAACTGACTCGTTCTCTAAAATACTTCTTATACTCATTGACATTCATAGGTTCTCCTTCACTAATCAAAAGCTTTTTACGATTTTTGAGACATTGCCCCTGAATTACAGTTCCCAGAAGATTTCCGAGAAACAAAGCAAAACCTAAGCTGTGATGGCCGAGAGGTTAAGGCATTGCACTCGAAATCCAATGGGGTCTCCCTGCACAGGTTGAAATCCTGTTCACAGCAAAGCATTTTACACAGGAAATTAAAACTTTCCAGAAATACATGAATTCCTTTAGTTTCACTTTGAGCCTTTCCTGTCTCATAAACCTATTAAAACTGTAAAATAACTAAAATGAATCATGCTGCAGTTTCTCAGGAAAAGAACAATTTCTTTCCTCCTTCTCAGAAAACTTGTATCAGAACTGACTCGTTCTCTAAAATACTTCTTATACTCATTGACATTCATAAGTTCTCCTTCACTAATCAAAAGCTTTTTCCAATATTTGAAACATTAACCCTGAATTACAGTTCCCAGAAGATTTCCGAGAAACAAAACAAAACCTAACCTGTGATAGCCGAGGGGTTAAGGCATTGCACTCGAAATCCAATGGGGTCTCTCTGCACAGGTTGAAATCCTGTTCACAGCAAAGCATTTTACCCAGGAAATTAAAACTTTCCCGAAATACATGAATTCCTTTAGTTTCACTTTGAGCCTTTCCTGTCTCATAAACCTATTAAAACTGTAAAATAACTAAAATGAATCATGCTGCAGTTTCTCAGGAAAAGAACAATTTCTGTCCTCCTTCTCAGAAAACTTATATCAGACCTGACTCTTTCTCTAAAATACTTCCTATACTCATTGACATTCATAAGTTCTCCTTCACTAATCAAAAGCTTTTTCCAATATTTGAGACATTGCCCCTGAATTACAGTTCCCAGAAGATTTCCGAGAAACAAAGCAAAACCTAAGCTGTGATGGCCGAGGGGTTAAGGCATTGCACTCGAAATCCAATGGGGTCTCCCTGCACAGGTTGAAATCCTGTTCACAGCGAAGCATTTTACACAGGAAATTAAAACTTTCCCGAAATACATTAATTCCTTTAGTTTCACTTTGAGCCTTTCCTGTCTCATAAACCCATTAAAACTGTAAAATAACTCAAATGAATCATGCTGCGGTTTCTCAGGAAAAGAACAACTTCTTTCCTCCTTCTCAGAAAACTTATATCAGACCTGACTCGTTCTCTAAAATACTTCTTATAGGTTCTCCTTCACTAATCAAAAGCTTTTTCCGATATTTGAGACATTGCCCCTGAATTACAGTTCCCAGAAGATTTCCGAGAAACAAAGCAAAACCTAAGCTGTGATGGCAGAGAGGTTAAGGCATTGCACTTGAAATCCGATGTGGTCTCCCTGCACAGGTTCAAATCCTGTTCACTGCGAAGCATTTTACACAGGAAATTAAAACTTTCCCGAAATACATGAATTCCTTTAGTTTCACTTTGAGCCTTTCTTGTCTCATAAACCCATTAAAACTGTAAAATAACTCAAATGAATCATGCTGCTGTTTCTCAGGAAAAGAACAACTTCTTTCCTCCTTCTCAGAAAACTTATATCAGACCTAACTCATTCTCTAAAATACTTCTTATACTCATTGACATACATAAGTTCTCCTTCACTAATCAAAAGCTTTTTCCAATATTTGAAACATTGCCCCTGAATTACAGTTCCCAGAAGATTTCCGAGAAACAAAACAAAACCTAAGCTGTGATGGCCGAGAGGTTAAGGCGTTGGACTCGAAATCCAATGGGGTTTCCCTGCACAAGTTCAAATCTTGTTCACAACGAAGCATTTTACACAGGAAATTAAAACTTTCCCGAAATACATGAATTCCTTTAGTTTCACTTTGAGTCTTTCCTGTCTCATAAATCCATTAAAACTGTAAAATAACTAAAATGAATCATGCTGCGGTTTCTCAGGAAAATAACTATTTCTTTCCTCCTTCTCAGAAAACTTATATCAGACCTGACTCGTTCTCTATAATACTTCTTATACTCATTGACATACATACGTTCTCCTTCACTAATCAAAAGCTTTTTACGATTTTTGAGACATTGCCCCTGAATTACAGTTCCCAGAAGATTTCCGAGAAACAAAGCAAAACCTAAGCAGTGATGGCCGAGAGGTTAAGGCATTGCACTCGAAATCCAATTGGGTTTCCCTGCACAGGTTCAAATCCTGTTCACAGCGCAGCATTTTACACAGGAAATTAAAACTTTCCAGAAATACATGAATTTTTTTAGTTTCACTTTGAGCCTTTCCTGTCTCATAAACCTAATAAAACTGTAAAATAACTAAAATGAATCATGCTGCGGTTTCTCAGGAAAAGAACAATTTCTTTCCTCCTTCTCAGAAAACTTGTATCAGAACTGACTCGTTCTCTAAAATATTTCTTATACTCATTGACATTCATAGGTTCTCCTTCACTAATCAAAAGCTTTTTACGATTTTTGAGACATTGCCCCTGAATTACAGTTCCCAGAAGATTTCCGAGAAACAAAACAAAACCTAAGCTGTGATGGCCGATGGGTTAAGGCATTGCACTCGAAATCCAATGGGGTCTCTCTGCACAGGTTGAAATCCTGTTCACAGCAAAGCATTTTACCCAGGAAATTAAAACTTTCCCGAAATACATGAATTCCTTTAGTTTCACTTTGAGCCTTTCCTGTCTCATAAACCTATTAAAACTGTAAAATAACTAAAACGAATCATGCTGCAGTTTCTCAGGAAAAGAACAATTTCTGTCCTCCTTCTCAGAAAACTTATATCAGACCTGACTCGTTCTCTAAAATACTTCTTATACTCATTGACATACATACGTTCTCCTTCACTAATCAAAAGCTTTTTCCAATATTTGAGACATTGCCCCCTGAATTACAGTTCCCAGAAGATTTCCGAGAAACAAAGCAAAACCTAAGCTGTGATGGCCGAGAGGTTAAGGCGTTGGACTCGAAATCCAATGGGGTTTCCCTGCACAGGTTCAAATCCTGTTCACAGCGCAGCATTTTACACAGGAAATTAAAACTTTCCAGAAATACATGAATTCCTTTAGTTTCACTTTGAGCCTTTCCTGTCTCATAAACCCATTAAAACTGTAAAATAACTTAAAATGAATCATGCTGCGGTTTCTCAGGAAAATAACAATTTCTTTCCTCCTTCTCAGAAAACTTGTATTAGACCTGACTCGTTCTCTAAAATACTTCTTATACTCATTGACATTCATAAGTTCTCCTTCACTATTCAAAAGCTTTTTCCAATATTTGAGACATTGCCCCTGAATTACAGTTCCCAGAAGATTTCCAAGAAACAAAGCAAAACCTAAGCTGTCATGGCTGAGAGGTTAATGCGTTGGACTCGAAATCCAACAGGATTTCTCTGCACAGGTTCAAAACCTGTTCACAGTGAAGCATTTTACACAGGAAGTAAAAATTTTCCCGAAATACATGAATTCCTTTAGTTTCACTTTGAGCCTTTCCTGTCTCATAAACCTATTAAAACTGTAAAATAACTAAAATGAATCATGCTGCAGTTTCTCAGGAAAAGAACAATTTCTGTCCTCCTTCTCAGAAAACTTATATCAGACCTGACTCGTTCTCTAAAATACTTCTTATACTCATTGACATTCATAAGTTCTCCTTCACTAATCAAAAGCTTTTTCCAATATTTGAAACATTGCCCCTGAATTACAGTTCCCAGAAGATTTCCGAGAAACAAAACAAAACCTAAGCTGTGATGGCCGAGGGGTTAAGGCATTGCACTCGAAATCCAATGGGGTCTCCCTGCACAGGTTGAAATCCTGTTCACAGCAAAGCATTTTACCCAGGAAATTAAAACTTTCCCAAAATACATGAATTCCTTTAGTTTCACTTTGAGCCTTTCCTGTCTCATAAACCTATTAAAACTGTAAAATAACTAAAATGAATCATGCTGCAGTTTCTCAGGAAAAGAACAATTTCTGTCCTCCTTCTCAGAAAACTTATATCAGACCTGACTCTTTCTCTAAAATACTTCCTATACTCATTGACATTCATAAGTTCTCCTTCACTAATCAAAAGCTTTTTCCAATATTTGAGACATTGCCCCTGAATTACAGTTCCCAGAAGATTTCCGAGAAACAAAGCAAAACCTAAGCGGAGATGGCAGAGAGGTTAAGGCATTGCACTCGAAATCCAATGTGGTCTCCCTGCACAGGTTCAAATCCTGTTCACTGCGAAGCATTTTACACAGGAAATTAAAACTTTCCCGAAATACATGAATTCCTTTAGTTTCACTTTGAGCCTTTCCTGTCACATAAACCCATTAAAACTGTAAAATAACTAAAATGAATCATGCTGCAGTTTCTGAGGAAAAGAACTATTTCTTTCCTCCTTCTCAGAAAACTTATATCAGACCTGACTCGTTCTCTAAAATACTTCTTATACTCATTGACATACATAAGTTCTCCTTCACTAATCAAAAGCTTTTTCCAATATTTGAAACATTGCCCCTGAATTACAGTTCCCAGAAGATTTCCGAGAAACAGAGCAAAACCAAAGCTGTGATGGCCGAGAGGTTAAGGCATTGGACTCGAAATCCAATGGAGTTTCCCTGCACAGGTTCAAATCCTGTTCACAGCGAAGCATCTTACAAAGGAAATTAAAACTTTCCCGAAATACATGAATTCCTTTAGTTTCACTTTGAGCCTTTCCTGTCGCATAAACCCATTAAAACTGTAAAATAACTAAAATGAATCATGCTGCGGTTTCTCAGGAAAAGAACTATTTCTTTCCTCCTTCTCAGAAAACTTATATAAGACCTGACTCGTTCTCTATAATACTTCTTATACTCATTGACATACATAAGTTCTCCTTCACTAATCAAAAGCTTTTTCCAATATTTGAGACATTGCCCCCTGAATTACAGTTCCCAGAAGATTTCCGAGAAACAAAGCAAAACCTAAGCTGTGATGGCCGAGGGGTTAAGGCATTGCACTCGAAATCCAATGGGGTCTCCCTGCACAGGTTGAAATCCTGTTCACAGCAAAGCATTTTACCCAGGAAATTAAAACTTTCCCGAAATACATGAATTCCTTTAGTTTCACTTTGAGCCTTTCCTGTCTCATAAACCTATTAAAACTGTAAAATAACTAAAATGAATCATGCTGCAGTTTCTCAGGAAAAGAACAATTTCTGTCCTCCTTCTCAGAAAACTTATATCAGACCTGACTCTTTCTCTAAAATACTTCCTATACTCATTGACATTCATAAGTTCTCCTTCACTAATCAAAAGCTTTTTCCAATATTTGAGACATTGCCCCTGAATTACAGTTCCCAGAAGATTTCCGAGAAACAAAGCAAAACCTAAGCTGTGATGGCCGAGGGGTTAAGGCATTGCACTTGAAATCCAATGGGGTCTCCCTGCACAGGTTGAAATCCTGTTCACAGCGAAGCATTTTACACAGGAAATTAAAACTTTCCCGAAATACATGAATTCCTTTAGTTTCACTTTGAGCCTTTCCTGTCTCATAAACCCATTAAAACTGTAAAATAACTCAAATGAATCATGCTGCGGTTTCTCAGGAAAAGAACAACTTCTTTCCTCCTTCTCAGAAAACTTATATCAGACCTGACTCGTTCTCTAAAATACTTCTTATAGGTTCTCCTTCACTAATCAAAAGCTTTTTCCGATATTTGAGACATTGCCCCTGAATTACAGTTCCCAGAAGATTTCCGAGAAACAAAGCAAAACCTAAGCTGTGATGGCAGAGAGGTTAAGGCATTGCACACGAAATCCAATGTGGTCTCCCTGCACAGGTTCAAATCCTGTTCACTGCGAAGCATTTTACACAGGAAATTAAAACTTTCCCGAAATACATGAATTCCTTTAGTTTCACTTTGAGCCTTTCCTGTCACATAAACCCATTAAAACTGTAAAATAACTAAAATGAATCATGCTGCAGTTTCTGAGGAAAAGAACTATTTCTTTCCTCCTTCTCAGAAAACTTATATCAGACCTGACTCGTTCTCTAAAATACTTCTTATACTCATTGACATACATAAGTTCTCCTTCACTAATCAAAAGCTTTTTCCAATATTTGAAACATTGCCGCTGAATTACAGTTCCCAGAAGATTTCCGAGAAACAGAGCAAAACCTAAGCTGTGATGGCCGAGAGGTTAAGGCGTTGGACTCGAAATCCAATGGGGTTTCCCTGCACAGGTTCAAATCCTGTTCACAGCGAAGCATCTTACAAAGGAACTTAAAACTTTCCCAAAATACATGAATTCCTTTAGTTTCACTTTGAGCCTTTCCTGTCGCATAAACCCATTAAAACAGTAAAATAACTAAAATGAATCATGCTGCGGTTTCTCAGGAAAAGAACTATTTCTTTCCTCCTTCTCAGAAAACTTATATCAGACCTGACTCGTTCTCTAAAATACTTCTTATACTCATTGACATACATAAGTTCTCCTTCACTAATCAAAAGCTTTTTCCAATATTTGAGACATTGCCCCCTGAATTACAGTTCCCAGAAGATTTCCGAGAAACAAAGCAAAACCTAAGCTGTGATGGCCGAGGGGTTAAGGCATTGCACTCGAAATCCAATGGGGTCTCCCTGCACAGGTTGAAATCCTGTTCACAGCAAAGCATTTTACACAGGAAATTAAAACTTTCCCGAAATACATGAATTCCTTTAGTTTCACTTTGAGCCTTTCCTGTCTCATAAACCCATTAAAACGGTAAAATAACTAAAATGAATTATGCTGCAGTTTCTCAGGAAAAGAACTATTTCTTTCCTCTTTCTCAGAAAACTTATATCAGACCTGACTCGTTCTCTAAAATACTTCTTATACTCATTGACATACATAAGTTCTCCTTCACTAATCAAAAGCTTTTTACGATTTTTGAGACATTGCCCCTGAATTACAGTTCCCAGAAGATTTCCGAGAAACAAAGCAAAACCTAAGCTGTGATGGCCGAGAGGTTAAGGCATTGCACTCGAAATCCAATGGGGTCTCCCTGCACAGGTTGAAATCCTGTTCACAGCAAAGCATTTTACACAGGAAATTAAAACTTTCCCGAAATACATGAATTCCTTTAGTTTCACTTTGAGCCTTTCCTGTCTCATAAACCTATTAAAACTGTAAAATAACTAAAATGAATCATGCTGCAGTTTCTCAGGAAAAGAACAATTTCTGTCCTCCTTCTCAGAAAACTTATATCAGACCTGACTCGTTCTCTAAAATACTTCTTATACTCATTGACATTCATAAGTTCTCCTTCACTAATCAAAAGCTTTTTCCAATATTTGAAACATTGCCCCTGAATTACAGTTCCCAGAAGATTTCCGAGAAACAAAACAAAACCTAAGCTGTGATGGCCGAGAGGTTAAGGCATTGGACTCGAAATCCAATGGAGTTTCCCTGCACAGGTTCAAATCCTGTTCACAGCGAAGCATCTTACAAAGGAAATTAAAACTTTCCCGAAATACATGAATTCCTTTAGTTTCACTTTGAGCCTTTCCTGTCGCATAAACCCATTAAAACTGTAAAATAACTAAAATGAATCATGCTGCGGTTTCTCAGGAAAAGAACTATTTCTTTCCTCCTTCTCAGAAAACTTATATAAGACCTGACTCGTTCTCTATAATACTTCTTATACTCATTGACATACATAAGTTCTCCTTCACTAATCAAAAGCTTTTTCCAATATTTGAGACATTGCCCCCTGAATTACAGTTCCCAGAAGATTTCCGAGAAACAAAGCAAAACCTAAGCTGTGATGGCCGAGGGGTTAAGGCATTGCACTCGAAATCCAATGGGGTCTCCCTGCACAGGTTGAAATCCTGTTCACAGCAAAGCATTTTACCCAGGAAATTAAAACTTTCCCGAAATACATGAATTCCTTTAGTTTCACTTTGAGCCTTTCCTGTCTCATAAACCTATTAAAACTGTAAAATAACTAAAATGAATCATGCTGCAGTTTCTCAGGAAAAGAACAATTTCTGTCCTCCTTCTCAGAAAACTTATATCAGACCTGACTCTTTCTCTAAAATACTTCCTATACTCATTGACATTCATAAGTTCTCCTTCACTAATCAAAAGCTTTTTCCAATATTTGAGACATTGCCCCTGAATTACAGTTCCCAGAAGATTTCCGAGAAACAAAGCAAAACCTAAGCTGTGATGGCCGAGGGGTTAAGGCATTGCACTTGAAATCCAATGGGGTCTCCCTGCACAGGTTGAAATCCTGTTCACAGCGAAGCATTTTACACAGGAAATTAAAACTTTCCCGAAATACATGAATTCCTTTAGTTTCACTTTGAGCCTTTCCTGTCTCATAAACCCATTAAAACTGTAAAATAACTCAAATGAATCATGCTGCGGTTTCTCAGGAAAAGAACAACTTCTTTCCTCCTTCTCAGAAAACTTATATCAGACCTGACTCGTTCTCTAAAATACTTCTTATAGGTTCTCCTTCACTAATCAAAAGCTTTTTCCGATATTTGAGACATTGCCCCTGAATTACAGTTCCCAGAAGATTTCCGAGAAACAAAGCAAAACCTAAGCTGTGATGGCAGAGAGGTTAAGGCATTGCACACGAAATCCAATGTGGTCTCCCTGCACAGGTTCAAATCCTGTTCACTGCGAAGCATTTTACACAGGAAATTAAAACTTTCCCGAAATACATGAATTCCTTTAGTTTCACTTTGAGCCTTTCCTGTCACATAAACCCATTAAAACTGTAAAATAACTAAAATGAATCATGCTGCAGTTTCTGAGGAAAAGAACTATTTCTTTCCTCCTTCTCAGAAAACTTATATCAGACCTGACTCGTTCTCTAAAATACTTCTTATACTCATTGACATACATAAGTTCTCCTTCACTAATCAAAAGCTTTTTCCAATATTTGAAACATTGCCGCTGAATTACAGTTCCCAGAAGATTTCCGAGAAACAGAGCAAAACCTAAGCTGTGATGGCCGAGAGGTTAAGGCGTTGGACTCGAAATCCAATGGGGTTTCCCTGCACAGGTTCAAATCCTGTTCACAGCGAAGCATCTTACAAAGGAACTTAAAACTTTCCCAAAATACATGAATTCCTTTAGTTTCACTTTGAGCCTTTCCTGTCGCATAAACCCATTAAAACAGTAAAATAACTAAAATGAATCATGCTGCGGTTTCTCAGGAAAAGAACTATTTCTTTCCTCCTTCTCAGAAAACTTATATCAGACCTGACTCGTTCTCTAAAATACTTCTTATACTCATTGACATACATAAGTTCTCCTTCACTAATCAAAAGCTTTTTCCAATATTTGAGACATTGCCCCCTGAATTACAGTTCCCAGAAGATTTCCGAGAAACAAAGCAAAACCTAAGCTGTGATGGCCGAGGGGTTAAGGCATTGCACTCGAAATCCAATGGGGTCTCCCTGCACAGGTTGAAATCCTGTTCACAGCAAAGCATTTTACACAGGAAATTAAAACTTTCCCGAAATACATGAATTCCTTTAGTTTCACTTTGAGCCTTTCCTGTCTCATAAACCCATTAAAACGGTAAAATAACTAAAATGAATTATGCTGCAGTTTCTCAGGAAAAGAACTATTTCTTTCCTCTTTCTCAGAAAACTTATATCAGACCTGACTCGTTCTCTAAAATACTTCTTATACTCATTGACATACATAAGTTCTCCTTCACTAATCAAAAGCTTTTTACGATTTTTGAGACATTGCCCCTGAATTACAGTTCCCAGAAGATTTCCGAGAAACAAAGCAAAACCTAAGCTGTGATGGCCGAGAGGTTAAGGCATTGCACTCGAAATCCAATGGGGTCTCCCTGCACAGGTTGAAATCCTGTTCACAGCAAAGCATTTTACACAGGAAATTAAAACTTTCCCGAAATACATGAATTCCTTTAGTTTCACTTTGAGCCTTTCCTGTCTCATAAACCTATTAAAACTGTAAAATAACTAAAATGAATCATGCTGCAGTTTCTCAGGAAAAGAACAATTTCTGTCCTCCTTCTCAGAAAACTTATATCAGACCTGACTCGTTCTCTAAAATACTTCTTATACTCATTGACATTCATAAGTTCTCCTTCACTAATCAAAAGCTTTTTCCAATATTTGAAACATTGCCCCTGAATTACAGTTCCCAGAAGATTTCCGAGAAGCAAAACAAAACCTAAGCTGTGATGGCCGAGAGGTTAAGGCGTTGGACTCGAAATCGAATGGGGTTTCCCTGCACAAGTTCAAATCTTGTTCACAGCAAAGCATTTTACACAGGAAATTAAAACTTTCCCGAAATACATGAATTCCTTTAGTTTCACTTTGAGCCTTTCCTGTCTCATAAACCCATTAAAACTGTAAAATAACTAAAATGAATCATGCTGCGGTTTCTCAGGAAAATAACTATTTCTTTCCTCCTTCTCAGAAAACTTATATCAGACCTGACTCGTTCTCTAAAATACTTCTTATACTCATTGACATACATACGTTCTCCTTCACTAATCAAAAGCTTTTTCCAATATTTGAGACATTGCCCCCTGAATTACAGTTCCCAGAAGATTTCCGAGAAACAAAGCAAAACCTAAGCTGTGATGGCCGAGAGGTTAAGGCGTTGGACTCGAAATCCAATGGGGTTTCCCTGCACAGGTTAAAATCCTATTCACAGCGCAGCATTTTACACAGGAAATTAAAACTTTCCAGAAATACATGAATTCCTTTAGTTTCACTTTGAGCCTTTCCTGTCTCATAAACCTATTAAAACTGTAAAATAACTAAAATGAATCATGCTGCAGTTTCTCAGGAAAAGAACAATTTCTGTCCTCCTTCTCAGAAAACTTATATCAGACCTGACTCTTTCTCTAAAATACTTCCTATACTCATTGACATTCATAAGTTCTCCTTCTCTAATCAAAAGCTTTTTCCAATATTTGAGACATTGCCCCTGAATTACAGTTCCCAGAAGATTTCCAAGAAACAAAGCAAAACCTAAGCTGTGATGGCCGAGAGGTTAATGCGTTGGACTCGAAATCCAGCAGGATTTCTCTGCACAGGTTCAAAACCTGTTCACAGTGAAGCATTTTACACAGGAAGTAAAAATTTTCCCGAAATACATGAATTCCTTTAGTTTCACTTTGAGCCTTTCCTGTCTCATAAACCTATTAAAACTGTAAAATAACTAAAATGAATCATGCTGCGGTTTCTCAGGAAAAGAACAATTTCTTTCCTCCTTCTCAGAAAACTTGTATCAGAACTGACTCGTTCTCTAAAATACTTCTTATACTCATTGACATTCATAGGTTCTCCTTCACTAATCAAAAGCTTTTTACGATTTTTGAGATATTGCCCCTGAATTACAGTTCCCAGAAGATTTCCGAGAAAGAAAGCAAAACCTAAGCTGTGATGGCCGAGAGGTTAAGGCATTGCACTCGAAATCCAATGCGGTCTCCCTGCACAGGTTCAAATCCTGTTCACAGCGAAGCATTTTACACAGGAAATTAAAACTTTCCCGAAATACATGAATTCCTTTAGTTTCACTTTGAGCCTTTCCTGTCTCATAAACCAATTAAAACTGTAAAATAACTAAAATGAATCATGCTGCGGTTTCTCAGGAAAAGAACTATTTCTTTCCTCCTTCTCAGAAAACTTATATCAGACCTGACTCGTTCTCTAAAATACTTCTTATACTCATTGACATACATAAGTTCTCCTTCACTAATCAAAAGCTTTTTCCAATATTTGAGACATTGCCCCCTGAATTACAGTTCCCAGAAGATTTCCAAGAAACAAAGCAAAACCTAAGCTGTGATGGCCGAGGGGTTAAGGCGTTGGACTCGAAATCCAATGGGGTTTCCCTGCACAGATTCAAATCCTGTTCACAGCGAAGCATCTTACACAGGAAATTAAAACTTTCCTGAAATACATGAATTCCTTTCGTTTCACTTTGAGCCTTTCCTGTCGCATAAACCCATTAAAACTGTAAAATAACTAAAATTAATCATGCTGCGGTTTCTCAGGAAAAGAACTATTTCTTTCCTCCTTCTCAGAAATCTTATATCAGACCTGACTCGTTCTCTAAAATACTTCTTATACTCATTGACATTCATAAGTTCTCCTTCACTATTCAAAAGCTTTATCCAATATTTGAGACATTGCCCCTGAATTACAGTTCCCAGAAGATTTCAGAGAAACAAAGCAAAACCTAAGCTGTGATGGCCGAGGGGTTAAGGCATTGCACTCGAAATCCAATCGGGTCTCCCTGCACAGGTTGAAATCCTGTTCACAGCAAAGCATTTTACACAGGAATTTAAAACTTTCCCGAAATACATGAATTTTTTTAGTTTCACTTTGAGCCTTTCCTGTCTCATAAACCTATTAAAACTGTAAAATAACTAAAATGAATCATGCTGCAGTTTCTCAGGAAAAGAACAATTTCTGTCCTCCTTCTCAGAAAACTTATATCAGACCTGACTCGTTCTCTAAAATACTTCTTATACTCATTGACATTCATAAGTTCTCCTTCACTAATCAAAAGCTTTTTCCAATATTTGAAACATTGCCCCTGAATTACAGTTCCCAGAAGATTTCCGAGAAACAAAGCAAAACCTAAGCTGTGATGGCCGAGAGGTTAAGGCGTTGGACTCGAAATCCTATGGGGTTTCCCTGCACAGGTTCAAATCTTGTTCACAGCGAAGCATTTTACACAGGAAATTAAAACTTTCCCGAAATACATGTATTCCTTTCGTTTCACTTTGAGCCTTTCCTGTCTCATAAACCTATTAAAACTGTAAAATAACTAAAATGAATCATGCTGCGGTTTCTCAGGAAAAGAACAATTTCTTTCCTACTTCTCAGAAAACTTGTATCAGACCTGACTCGTTCTCTAAAATACTTCTTATACTCATTGACATTCATAGGTTCTCCTTCACTAATCAAAAGCTTTTTATGATTTTTGAGACATTGCCCCTGAATTACAGTTCCCAGAAGATTTCCGAGAAACAAAGCAAAACCTAAGCTGTGATGGCCGAGGGGTTAAGGCATTGCACTCGAAATCCAATGGGGTCTCCCTGCACAGGTTGAAATCCTGTTCACAGCAAAGCATTTTACACAGGAAATTAAAACTTTCCCGAAATACATGAATTCCTTTAGTTTCACTTTGAGCCTTTCCTGTCTCATAAACCTATTAAAACTGTAAAATAACTAAAATGAATCATGCTGCAGTTTCTCAGGAAAAGAACAATTTCTGTCCTCCTTCTCAGAAAACTTATATCAGGCCTGACTCGTTCTCTAAAATACTTCCTATACTCATTGACATTCATAAGTTCTCCTTTACTAATCAAAAGCTTTTTCCAATATTTGAAACATTGCCCCTGAATTACAGTTCCCAGAAAATTTCCGAGAAACAAAGCAAAACCTAAATGAGGGACTATATACAGGATTATGTGACAATAAATAGCATTATAAGTGACAGCCAGCACGGTTTTACTAAGTACAGAAGTTGTCAAACTAACCTAATCTGTTTTTATGAAGAGGTGAGCAGAAGTCTAGACAGAGGGGCCGCTGTGGATTTAGTGTTTTTGGACTTTGCAAAGGCATTTGACACTGTCCCCCATAGACGCCTAATGGGTAAATTAAGGACTATAGGTTTAGAGAATATAGTTTGTAATTGGATTGAGAATTGGCTCAAGGACCGTATCCAGAGAGTTGTGGTCATTGATTCCTACTCTGAATGGTCACCGGTTATAAGTGGTGTACCCCAGGGTTCAGTGCTGGGACCCCTATTATTCAACTTATTTATTAATGATATAGAGGATGGGATTAATAGCACTATTTCTATTTTTGCAGATGACACCAAGCTATGCAATATAGTTCAGACTATGGAAGATGTTCATGAATTACAGTCAGATTTAAACAAACTAAGTGTTTGGGCGTCCACTTGGCAGATGAAGTTTAATGTAGATAAATGTAAAGTTATGCATCTGGGTACCAACAACCTGCATGCATCATATGTCCTAGGGGGAGCTACACTGGCGGATTCACTTGTTGAGAAGGATCTGGGTGTACTTGTAAATCATAAACTCAATAACAGCATGCAGTGTCAATCAGCTGCTTCAAAGGCCAGCAGGATATTGTCGTGTATTAAAAGAGACATGGACTCGCGGGACAGGGATGTAATATTACCACTTTACAAAGCATTAGTGAGGCCTCATCTAGAATATGCAGTCCAGTTCTGGGCTCCAGTTCATAGAAAGGATGCCCTGGAGTTGGAAAAAATACAAAGAAGAGCAACGAAGCTAATTAGGGGCATGGAGAATTTAAGTTATGAGGAAAGATTGAAAGAATTAAACCTATTTAGCCTTGAAAAAAGACGACTAAGGGGGGACATGATTAACTTATATAAATATATTAATGGCACATACAAAAAATATGGTGAAATCCTGTTCCTTGTAAAACCCCCTCAAAAAACAAGGGGGCACTCCCTCCGTCTGGAGAAAAAAAGGTTCAAGCTGCAGAGGCGACAAGGCTTCTTTACAGTGAGAACGGTGAATTTATGGAATAGTCTACCGCAGGAGCTGGTCACAGCAGGGACAGTAGATGGCTTTAAAAAAGGGTTAGATAATTTCCTAGAACAAAAAAATATTAGCTCCTATGTGTAGAAATTTTTCCTTCCCTTTTCCCTTCCCTTGGTTGAACTTGATGGACATGTGTCTTTTTTCAGCCGTACTAACTATGTAACTATGTAACTATGTAACTATACAATAAATATCACATAAGACAGTGATCAGAAGAGAACATGCACATACTTGTATTCCTGTACTCACATCTAACTTTACAATAAATATCACATTAGACAGTGATCAGTAGAGAACATACACTTACTTGTAGTTCTGTACTCACATAAAACTATACAATAAATATCACATAAGACAGAGATCAGTAGAGAACATACACTTACCTGTATTCCTGTACTCACATCTTGTCACGGAGCACGTTAGTGGACCCACTAGGCCGTACCGCCGTAGCGAGGAGGCAGCCGGCCAAACAACAGGAAACCCCAGAAATACAATGTCTCCCACAAGGGTACCTGGATAGTCCAGACGGTGGGCGCAGCTCTGGCACTTATGTATATGGTTGCGGCAGATGACACCAAACATGGCGGATGACACAGGTGCCGCAGGTTGCGCCATATGTGGCAGAATCCTCCGGACAAGGCAGATGACACATGACGTGGCGGATTCCTCCGGACGTGGCAGATAACACAGGACGTGGCGGATTCCTCCGGACGTGGAAGATGACACAGGACGTGCCGGATTCCTCCGGACGTGGCAGAGGACACAGGACGTTTTGGATACCTCCGGACGTGGCAAAGGACACAGGACATGGCGGATTCCTCCGGACGTGGCAGATGACTAGATACTAAAGGCACAGAATGGGAAACAGGAACAGGGAACATGATACGGGTAACAACTGGAACGGGAAACACTATGGGACCATTTGCAAGACAGACTGGGAAAACTAACAACGCTCAGGCAAGGATCAGAAGGCCTGGGGCCTTCTTATAGACCAGGAAATCGTGGCAGTTGATGATGATGAAGACTTACTATAAGGCCGGGCAAGTGCATGCCGCGCATACTACGGGACACAGAAGAACAGAGTGAATGTGAGCGCTGGCGTCTCCTAGAAAGGAGATGGGGGCCAGCGCTCACGGATCCATGGCTGTAGACGTCGGGAGGTGAGTAAACCCGACGGCCCACGGCAATGGACACTACACATCTAATTATACAATAAATATAACATAAGACAGTGATCAGTAGAGAACATACACTTGCTTGTATTCCTGTACTCACATCATTTTATCCAATAAAAATCACAAAAGACAGTGATGAGTAGAGAAAATGCGAATTCAGATTTAGCCGTCTTTACCTTGACTTTTAACGCATTAAATAAACAGTGGCTAGATCTCTTATCTTGATTATTTTAATGACTTTTCATTGGCTTTTGTTGTGTGATATCACACTGCAGCAAGTTAACATAGTCAAGTTAATATGGCTACATCCGTACTTATGTTCCTGTACTCACATCTAACTATAAAATAAATGCCACATAAGACATGATTAGTAGAGAACATGCATATGCTTGGATTCCCGTACTCAATACTAACTACAATAAATATCACATAACACAGTGATCAGTAGAGAACATGCGCATACTTGTATTTATGTACTGACATCTAACTGTACAATAAATATCACATATAACAGTGATCAGAATAGAATATACACACACTTGTATTCCCGTACTCACATGTAACTATACCATCAATATCACATAAGACGGTGATCAGTAGAGAACATGCACATACTTGTATTCCTGTACTCACATCTTACCATACAATAAATATCACATATGACAGTGATCAGTATAGAACACACACAAACACACACACACACAAACACACTTGTATTCCCATACTCACATCTAAGTATACCATAAATATCACAGAAGACGATGATCAGCAGAGAACATGCACATATTTGTATTCCTGTACTCACATAAAACTATACAATAAATATCACATAAGACAGTGATCAGTAGAGAACATACACTTACTTGTATTCCTGTACTCACAACATTTCATACAATAAAAATCACATAAAACAGTGATCAGTAGAGAACATGTGAATTCAGATTTAGCCGTCTTTACCTGGACTTTTAACGCATTAAATAAACAGTGGCTAAATCTGTTATCTTGATTATTTTAATGACTTTTCATTGGCTTTTGTTGTGTGATATCACACTGCAGCAAATTAACATAGTCAAGTTAATATGGCTACATCCGTACAAATGTTCCTGTACTCACATCTAACTATATAATAAATGCCACATAAGACATGATTAGTAGAGAACATGAACATACTTGGATTCCTGTACTCAATACTAATTATACAATAAATATCACATAGGACTGTAATCAGTAGAGAACATGCACATACTTAGATGTCAGTACATGAATACAAGTATGTGCATTTTCTCTACTGATTACTGTCATATGTGATATTTATTGTATAGTTAGATGTCAGTACATGAATACAACTATACAATAAATATCACATATGACAGTGATAAGAATAAAACATATACACACTTGTATTCCTATACTCACATGTAACTATACCATCAATGTCACATAAGACGGTGATCAGTAGAGAACATGCATATACTTGTATTCCTGTACTCAAAATTTGATATATAATAAATATCACATAAGACGGTGATCAGAAGAGAACATGCACATATTTATATTCCGGTAGTCACATCAAACTATACAAAAAATATCACAAAAGACAGTAATCAGTTGAGAACATACACACACTTGTATTCCTGTACTCAAAACCTACTATATTATAAATATCACATAAGACAATGATCAGTAGAGAACATGCTCATACTTGTATTCCTGTACTCATATTTAACTATACATAAAATATCACATAAGACAGATCAGTAGAGAACATACACATACTTGTATTCCTGTACTCACATTTAACTAGATAGTGATAAGTAGAGAACATGCACATATTTGTATTCCAGTACTCAATACTAACTATACAATAATTATCACATAAGACAATCTTCATTAGAGAACATTAACATACTTGTATTCCTGTACTCACATTTAACTAGACAGTGATCAGTAGAGAACATGTATATACTTGTATTCCTGTACTCACATCTTACTATACAATAAATAAAACATAAGTCCGTGATCAGTAGAGAATATACACATACTTGTATTCCAGTACTCAATACTGACAATGCAATAGCTATCACATAATACAGTGATCCGTAGAGAACATATACATACTTGTAGTTCCCTACATACATTTAACTAGATAGTTATCAGTAGAGAACAAGCACATGATTGTATTCCTGTACTCATATCTTCAAATACAATAAATATCACATAAGAAAAGGATCAGTAGAGAACATGCAAATACTTGTATTCTAGTACTCAATACTAACTATCAATTAAATATCACATAAGACAGTGATCAGTAGAGCACATGCACATTCTTGTATTCCTGTACTCATATCAAACTGTACAATAAATATCACATAAGACAGTGATCAGTAGAGAACATACACTTACAGATTTATCTGTCTTTACCTTGACTTTTAACGCATTAAATAAACAGTGGCTAGATCCCTTATTTTGACTTTTTCAATGACTTTTCAATGGCTTTTGTTGTGTGATATCACAATGCAGCAAGTTATCAGAGTCAAGTTAAACATGGCTAAATCCTTACTTACGTTCCTGTACTCACATCTAACTATACAATAAATATCACATACGACATTGATCAGTAGAGAACATGCACATTATAGTATTCCTGTACTCACGTCTAATTACACAATAAAAATGACATAAGACAGTGATCAGTAGAGAACATGCACATACAGATTTAGCTGTCTTTACCTTGACTTTTAACGCATTAAATAAACAGTGGCTAGATCCCTTATTTTGCCTTTTCAATTATTTTTCAATACATTTTGTTTTGTAATATCACACTGCAGCAAGTTATCAGAGTCAAGTTAAAGATGGCTACATCCATACTTATGTTCCTGTACTCATATCTAACTTTATAATACATATCACACAAGGCATGATTAGTAGAGAACAAGCAAATACTTGGATTCCCGTACTCAATACTAACTGGACAATAAATATCACATAAGACAGTGATCAGTAGAGAACATACACATACTTGTATTCCTGTTTTGACCACTAACTATACAATTAATATCACATAAGACAGTGATCAGTAGCGAACATGCACATACTTGTATTCCTGTATTCACATCTTACCATACAATAAATATCACATGACAGTAATTAGTATAAAACATACACACTTGTATTCCCGTTCTCAGGTCTAACTATACCCTAAATATCACATAAGATGATTTTCAGTAAAGAACATGCACATACTTGTATTCCTGTACTCACATCAAAATATACAATAAATATCACATAAGGCAGTGATCAGTGGAGAACATACACATACTTGTATTCCTGTACTCACATCTAATTATACAATAAATATCATATAAGACGGATCAGTAGAGAACATATTGTATTCCTGTACACAAAACTTAAAGAGGCTCTGTCACCAGATTATCAAATCCCTATCTCCTATTGCATGTGATCGGCGCTGCAATGTAGATAACAGTAACGTTTTTTTTTGTTTTTTTTAAACGATCATTTTTTGCCAAGTTATGAGCAATTTTATATTTATGCAAATGAGCCTTTCTAATGGACAACTTGGCGTGTTTTCTCTTATTTCCAACTGGGCGTGTCTTGTGTTTATAACATCTTTACTTGTTTTACTAGCTGGGCGTTGTGAATAGAAGTGTATGATGCTGACAAACACTTCTATTCACAACGCCAAGCTAGTAAAACAAGTAAACACGCCCAGATGTTACAAACACAAGACACGCCCAGTTGTAAATAAGAGAAAACACGCCCAGTTGTCCATTAGAAAGGCTCATTTGCATAAATATAAAATTGCTCATAACTTGGCCAAATATGATTGTTTAAAAAAAAACAAAAAAAAACTTTACTGTTATCTACATTGCAGCGCCGATCACATGCTATAGGAGATAGGGATTTTATAATCTGGTGACAGAGCCCCTTTAATATACAATAAATATCACATAAGAAAGTTATCAGTAGAGATCATGCACATTTTTCTATTCCGGTATTCAATACTAACTATAAAATAAATGTCACATAAGACCGTGAGCAGTAGAGAACATGCACTTATTTGTATTCTTGTACTCAAATCTCAATATACAATAAATATCACATAAGACAGTGATATGTATAGAACATACACATACTTGTATTCCCGTACTTGATACTTACTATACAAAAAATATCATATAAGACAGTGATAAGTAAAGAACATGCACATACTTGTATTCCTGTACTCAGATCTAGTTGTACAATAAATATCACATAAGACAGTGAACAGTAGAGAACACACATACTTGTAGTCCTGTACTCACATCTTAATATACAATAAATATCACATAAGACAGTGATAAGTAGAGAACATGCACATACTTGTATTCCTGTATTCACATCTCAATATACAATAAATATAACATTAGACACTGATCATTAGATAACATACATATACAGTGAAGGAAATAAGTATTTGATCCCTTGCTAATTTTGTAAGTTTGCCCACTGTCAAAGACATGAACAGTCTAGAATATTTAGGCTAGGTTAATTTTACCAGTGAGAGATAAATTATATTTAAAAAAAAACTGAAAATCACATGTAGTCTACTTTAATATTATCATGTCTATGGGACCAGATGCTTTGCTGGTCAAGAATACGTCCTCCTCTTTGAGGGACGTGAGAGCCGCAGCTTTCGCAGCCTCGTCTGCAAGTCTATTTCTCCTCTCTTCAGGGGTAGCTCGCACTTTCAGTATACCTACCTGCTTTGGCAGTGTCAGAGCTTCAAACAGTTCGTTCACACTCTCAACATTATGGGTTTACCTGTGGATCCAGAAAATCGCTGCCCCTCTAGATTTGGCCATAATCATGTGCAATACCAAAAAGCATATCTAGAGTCAGTATATACAGTGAAGGAAATAAGTATTTGATCCCTTGCTGATTTTGTAAGTTTGCCCACTGTCAAAGTCATGAACAGTCTAGAATTTTTAGGCTAGGTTAATTTTACCAGTGAGAGATAGATTATATTAAAAAAAAAAAAGAAAATCACATAGTCAAAATTATATATATTTATTTGCATTGTGCACAGAGAAATAAGTATTTGATCCCCTACCAACCATTAAGAGTTCAGCCTCCTCCAGACCAGTTACACGCTCCAAAACAACTTGGTGCCTGCATTAAAGACAGCGGTCTTAAATGGTCACCTGTATAAAAGACTCCTGTCCACAGACTCAATTAATCAGTCTGACTCTAACCTCTACAACATGGGCAAGACCAAAGAGCTTTCTAAGGATGTCAGGGACAAGATCATAGTCCTGCACAAGGCTAGAATGGGCTACAAAAGCATAAGTAAGACGCTGGGTGAGAAGGAGACAACTGTTGGTGCAATAGTAAGAAAATGGAAGACATACAAAATAACTGTCAATCGACATCGATCTGGGGCTCCATGCAAAATCTCACCTCGTGGGGTATCCTTGATCCTGAGGAAGGTGAGAGCTCAGCCGAAAACAACACGGGGGGAACTTGTTAATGATCTCAAGGCAGCTGGGACCACAGTCACCGAGAAAACCATTGGTAACGCATTACGCCGTAATGGATTCAAATCCTGCAGTGCCCGCAAGGTCCCCCTGCTCAAGAAGGCACATGTACAGGCCCGTCTGAAGTTTGCAAATGAACATCTGGATGATTCTGAGAGTGATTGGGAGAAGGTGCTGTGGTCAGATGAGACTAAAATTGAGCTCTTTGGCATTAACTCAACTCGCCGTGTTTGGAGGAAGAGAAATGCTGCCTATGACCCAAAGAACACAGTCCCCACTGTCAAGCATGGAGGTGGAAACATTATGTTTTGGGGGTGTTTCTCTGCTAAGGGCACAGGACTACTTCACCGCATCAATGGGAGAATGGATGGAACCATGTACCGTCAAATCCTGAGTGACAACCTCCTTCCCTCCACCAGGACATTAAAAATGGCTCGTGGCTGGGTCTTCCAGCAAGACAATGACCCGAAACATACAGCCAAGGCAACAAAGGAGTGGCTCAAAAAGAAGCACATTAAGGTCATGGAGTGGCCTAGCCAGTCTCCAGACCTTAATCCCATCGAAAACTTATGGAGGGAGCTGAAGATCCGAGTTGTCAAGCGACAGGCTCGAAATCTTAATCATTTACAGATGATCTGCAAAGAGGAGTGGGCCAAAATGCCATCTAACATGTGTGCAAACATCATCATCAACTACAAAAAACGTCTGACTGCTGTGCTTGCCATCAAGTGTTTTGCCACCAAGTATTAAGTCTTGTTTGCCAAAGGGATCAAATACTTATTTCTCTGTGCACAATGCAAATAAATATATATCATTTTGACTATGTGATTTTCAGTTGTTTTTTTTTAGATAATCTATCTCTCACTGGTAAAATGAACCTAGCCTAAAAATTCTAGACTGTTCATGTCTTTGACAGTGGGCAAACTTACAAAATCGGCAAGGGATCAAATACTTATTTCCTTCACTGTACTTGTATTCCTGTATTCAATACTAACTATGCAATAAATTATTTTGCCGACGCGCAGCATGACGTCAGTTCATACACCGGAGCGCCAACGCCGCCCCCTTTCTCCCCTTGGACATAACATCCACTATTGATAATCAGCGCCATTTTAAGCGGCAAGCCGCCATTATTTACAGAGCACCATCTACGTTAAAACAGTCCCCAGTATGGCTCAGGTATGTAATGCTGTGATATGTCATGCTGTTGTTGTTATGTGTCTTGTCAAAATGTATCGTACTTATGACTATCCAGCGTTGTGCCCTATTGGTCACCCCGTAGATTTCACATTCTATGACAGGTTGATGTGAAACTATGACTCACTACACACCATATGTTACATTGTCTACTTGCTTCCGTAACTACAATTCAGATACTGTTAAGATATTATCACCCAGCTACTTGATGCCTTATACTGTCACATGATGCTAGACACTGTTCCTTCCTTTTTTATATTATCCAATGTTGTACATATCACTGTTTTGTATGAACTCTTTGCAATGTATTTCATTGTTAAACATTATACATCCTGTATTTTTAATGCTATCTTTACATTATACTAAATTACTTGTATATGTTTTTCTAGTGCCCGATGAAGCTCTAATGACCAAAACGTTGCGCATATAGCCACTGACATTTTGAAAAATCAAAATAAAATTTACTTTACCTTTCTAAGAGTGTGCCGAATAAATTTCTTTCTATTTTTTCAACTGGGTTGGGACCCTATTCTGAGCACCTGAGAAAAACTAGTGCTATCTGAACAACTCCACATTTTCATATACTAATTAAGGAAATAAATATTTTTCAAACATCTATTTATAATTTATACCAGTATCTTTTTTTGTTATACACACACACACACACACACACACTGTCACGGACACAGGGTTTGTGGACCCACTAGGCCGCTCCGCCGTAGCGGGGAGGCAGCTGACCAGGTCGCAGTCTAAGCAGAAGTAAATGGCAGGCAGTAATGCTTGGGTACCTGAAATAGTCCGGGCGGTGGCTGTGGCTTCAGCACGGATGGAGGCAGGCGCGGCACTTGACGGTAGACACTTGACGTGGCAGATGACACTTGACGTGGCAGATGGCACTTGGCATGGCAGATTACACTTGGCGTGGCAGATGACACTTGACGTGGCAGATGGCACTTGACGTGGCAGATGGCACTTGATGTGGCAGAAGACACTTGACGTGGCAGATGGCACTTGACTTGGCACATGGCACTTGACGTGGCAGATGACACTTGACGTGGCAGATGGCACTTGACGTGGCATATGGCACTTGACGTGGCAGAAGACACTTGACGTGGCAGAAGGCACTTGACGTGGCAGAAGACACTTGACGTGGCAGATGGCACTTGATGTGGCAGATGGCACTTGACGTGGCAGATGGCACTTGACAAGGCAGAAGACACTTGACGTGGCAGAAGGCACTTGACGTGGCAGAAGACACTTGACGTGGCAGATGGCACTTGACATGGCAGATGGCACTTAATGTTGCAGATGACACTTGAATGCGGGTAGGCACAGGCACAATACGGAATACAGGAACGGTAAAAGGGCACGTGTAACAGCTGGAACGGGAGACACTAAGGGACCATTTGCGAGACAGACTGGGAAAGACTAACAACGCTCAGGCAAGGATTAGAAGGCCAGGGGCCTTCATATAGATCAGGAAATCGTGGCGGTTGATTGTGATGACGATTTCCTAATTGCGCGCGCTGGCCCTTTAAGGCCGGGCGCGAGCGTGCGCGCGCACCCTACGGGACCCAGCCGAACGGAGCGGAAGTGAGTGCTGGCATCTCCTAGGCGGTAGACGGAGGCCAGCGCTCACAGATCCATGGCTGCGGGCGTCGGGAGGTGAGTAAACCCGACGGCCTGCGGCCATGGGCGCTGCACACACACACACACACACACACACACACACATATTGGGAATATATTTGACGTAATGAAAATGCAAATAATATTACAACATTCACAAGAGCTTGCTGCCAAGTTTCTGGTATCAGATTCCTGTCCAGTTGATCTGTTAGTTTCTGACATCCTTGTAGCAATGTAGGTTGTCATCCAATATAAGCCTAATGAACAAATTGAAGTTACTGATTATATGCTAAATTTTGTGTGTGTTGTACTCTATGAGGTATTGCGCTGAGAGGAAGACCTCACATCTCAGGAAATATTGAGGGTGGTCCTGTCCTCCTTCTGGGCACAGGGTAAACAGACGTAGGACACATGTCTGTGGCCCTTGTGACTAATAAAATGTTTGCAAACAGCCCCAAACCTCAGTTGAAGCAGTGCCCTCTTAGCCTCCCACAGTGGAAAAGTATTGACAACCAGATAAGACAGTATTTGGAGGCAGGGGTACTGAAGAAATGTGTATGTGCTTGCAAACGCCCAACTCCCTAAGAATGCCAAGCAACTTTGTACCTTCCAGCGTCTCTCTCATAGGGTACTGTAAAGAATGGGTGCACTCCGCCTTTGCCATAATGCAACTCCTATACGATGCAATAGGGCAGTAACCCTTCACTTTGACAGAGGAAGAAGTTGAAGCCATTAACTTTCTGAAGCATGCTTGTATCTGTGTCGTAGCAGCAGCTGCTCTACACAAAGACAAGACAACAGACCGTGCTAAGATTAGCCCCTAGTTCTCATGGTGCCCCAAGGCTGTTAGTGAGATTCATACTAAAACACATACTAAGCATATGTCTACTTTATGTATCACTAAGTATAAGACTAGTCTCATCACCCCATCTAACCTAACCATACAGAGATGTACAGTGTTGAACCCTTCTACATTGCTTCCGCAGGGTCCAACAGAGGAGGAAGAGAAGGATAGGTTATATGATCAATGGGGGACTTGAGGGGGAATGGGATAAGCTGCACGAAATAGCAGACAGAGAATTTCCAACTTGGTGGGAAGTTGATTTCCCAGCGCATTTGATTCCCCAGTACCCAGATCACCAACAAAATTGTCCTGAATTAATGACAATAGAGATGAAAATATAAGAAAAATGTAACAGAGGATCCCATATCTAATCCAGATTTTGAGTTTTTTTTGTAGATGGTTCCAGGTACCACCATGAAGGATGCTACAAGACTGGGTATACTATTACTACCAAAACAGAGGTATTAGGGCAGATTCAGACGAACGTTGCGTTTTTGCGCGCGCAAACCACGCAGCGTTTTGCGCGCGCAAAAACCATTTGACAGCTGCGTGTGTCATCCGTGTATGATGCGCGGCTGCGTGATTTTCGCGCAGCCGCCATCATAGAGATGAGGCTAGTCGACGTCCGTCACTGTCCAAGGTGCTGAAAGAGCTAACTGATCGGCAGTAACTCTTTCAGCACCCTCGACAGTGAATGCCGGAGATATTGAACATGTCGCGTTTTTTGCGCAGCTGACAAACGCTGCGCAAAAAGCACGGACTGTCTGTACTGCCCCATATACTTGTATTGGTCTGTGCGTGGCGCGTGAAAACCACGCGGCCCGCACGGACCGAATACACGTTCGTGTGAATCCCCCCTTAAAGTAAGAACCACTCCCGTCCTCTCGATAAGTTTGATGTGTCACATGACCCTCTTCCCATTGAAAAAACTAAAGTTGGATACAAAATGGCCGACTTCAAAATGCCCGCCATGGTCAACACCCAGCTTGAAAAGTTTCCCCCTCCCATATACTAATGTGCCACAAACAGAAATTTAATATCACCAACCATTCCCATTTTATTTAGGTGTATCCATATAAATGACCCGTATATATTTATTTGCATTGTGCACAGAGAAATAAGTATTTGATCCCTTTGCCAAACAAGACTTAATACTTGGTGGCAAAACCCTTGTTGGCAAGCACAGCAGTCAGACGTTTTTTGTAGTTGATAATGAGGTTTGCACACATGTTAGATGGAATTTTGGCCCACTCCTCTTTGCAGATCATCTGTAAATCATTAAGATTTCGAGGCTGTCGCTTGACAACTCGGATCTTCAGCTTCCTCCATAAGTTTTCGATGGGATTAAGGTCTGGAGACTGGCTAGGCCACTCCATAACCTTAATGTGCTTCTTTTTGAGCCACTCCTTTGTTGCCTTGGCTGTATGTTTTGTGTCATTGTCGTGCTGGAAGACCCAGCCACGAGCCATTTTTAATGTCCTGGTGGAGGGAAGGAGGTTGTCACTCAGGATTTGACGGTACATGGCTCCATCCATTCTCCCATTGATGCGGTGAAGTAGTCCTGTGCCCTTAGCAGAGAAACACCCCCAAAACATTATTTTTCCACCTCCATGCTTGACAGTGGGGACGGTGTTCTTTGGGTCATAGGCAGCATTTCTCTTCCTCCAAACACGGCGAGTTGAGTTAATGCCAAAGAGCTCAATTTTAGTCTCATCTGACCACAGCACCTTCTCCCAATCACTCTCAGAATCATCCAGATGTTCATTTGCAAACTTCAGACGGGCCTGTACATGTGCCTTCTTGAGCAGGGGGACCTTGCGGGCACTGCAGGATTTGAATCCATTGTGGCGTAATGTGTTACCAATGGTTTTCTTGGTGACTGTGGTCCCAGCTGCCTTGAGATCATTAACAAGTTCCCCCCGTGTAGATTTCGGCTGAGCTCTCACCTTCCTCAGGATCAAGGATACCCCATGAGGTGAAATTTTGCAAGGAGCCCCAGATCGATGTCGATTGACAGTCATTTTGTATGTCTTCCATTTTCTTACTATTGCACCAACAGTTGTCTCCTTCTCACCCAGCATCTTACTTATGGTTTTGCAGCCCATTCCAGCCTTGTGCAGGTCTATGATCTTGTCCCTGACATCCTTAGAAAGCTCTTTGGTCTTGCCCATGTTGTAGAGGTTAGAGTCAGACTGATTAATTTAGTCTGTGGACAGGAGTCTTTTATACCGGTGACCATTTAAGACAGCTGTCTTTAATGCAGGCACCAAGTTGATTTGGAGCGTGTAACTGGTCTGGAGGAGGCTGAACTCTTAATGGTTGGTAGGGGATCAAATACTTATTTCTCTGTGCACAATGCAAATAAATATATATAATTTTGACTATGTGATTTTCTTTTTTTTATTTTATATAATCTATCTCTCACTGGTAAAATTAACCTAGCCTAAAAATTCTAGACTGTTCATGTCTTTGACAGTGGGCAAACTTACAAAATCAGCAAGGGATCAAATACTTATTTCATTCACTGTATATACTGACTCTAGATATGCTTTTTGGTATTGCACATGATTATGGCCAAATCTAGAGGGGCAGCGATTTTCTGGATCCACAGGTAAACCCATAATGTTGAGAGTGTGAACGAACTGTTTGAAGCTCTGACACTGCCAAAGCAGGTAGGTATACTGAAAGTGCGAGCTACCCCTGAAGAGAGGAGAAATAGACTTGCAGACGAGGCTGCGAAAGCTGCGGCTCTCACGTCCCTCAAAGAGGAGGACGTATTCTTGACCAGCAAAGCATCTGGTCCCATAGACATGATAATATTAAAGTAGACTACAAAGTCAAGCCACAAAAGAAGAAAAAGGACACTGGCAGACAAAAGGTGCCAGTGAAGAGGAGGATGGACTATGGAAGGTGGGTAACAGGATGTGCCTACCCAGAGTCCTCTTCCCCATGGTAACCCAACTAATGCAAAGACCCACGTATGTGTCAAGAGAAGGGATGTGTGCAATGGTGACCAAATGGTGGATAGCCCCAGGTTTCAGCAGTGCTGCTGCCAGATTTGTCCAGAGGTGTATGACATGTGTTTGCCATAACATAGGCAAAACTGTGCGGGTTGCAAAAAGGCATATGGTAAAGGCAGACTACTAATATCAGCGATTGCAGATTGACTCAGTTACCAAAGGTGGGACAATATGAACATGTACCGGCCTGTGTAGATCTGTTCTCTAGGTGGCCTGAGGCGTTTCCAGTAACGAGGGCCGTAGCAAAAGTAACTGCTCTCAGAAGTGGTATGTAGATATGGAGTCCTGAGACAATAGAAAGTGATAGAGAAACTCACTTTACTGGAGAGGTACTCCAAGAAAACTTGAAGGCCCTGGGTATAGAGCAGCTTCTCACACCCCTTATCCCCAGAGCAGTGGGAAGGTAGAAAGGTTGAATAGCACTTTAAAGTTAAAAATCCAGAAGGTCATGGCTGAAACCCATAAACCAAGGACTGAGTGTCTGTCCATTGCACTCTGACCTCACAAGTTATGTAGGAGCTCTGTAAAAAAAACAAAAAACCTCACGCAGATGTATAAATATGTTTATGATTCCATTCCAGATCCTAAGTGAAAGGAGGACATTGTTTACAGCCAGGGGACTGGGCATGTTTAAAGAGACACAGTAAAAAAACGCTAGAGCCGCACTGTGACCTCCATACTAAGTCCAATTCACAACTTCCACATCCATTAAGTTAGAAGAGAAAACAACTTAGATACACGCCAGTCACTGCTAAAAGGTCCTCAATCACGATGCTGAACTATGGGTCTCGTCAAGCTCCAGCTGACCATCTTTTCTATCATATCTAATTTACCTACTGTCTAAATGATGAGCTAGAAGAAGAGTTTAATGACACATTTATCAAACATGAAGTGATATCCGTTTTGACTAAATTGCTGGACTGTTGGATATGTATCCATTCAAAAACAATGCCAGATCTAGCAATACCCCTGAAGATAGAGGAGGTTATTGCCTTGGCCTTGCTGTCCCATCTCTTTTCCCTAGCACATAACCCCAATTCTCCTGAGTTGTTTCCCTTATAATAGCCAGGTTACATTAGTTCCATGGCTGTTTTACCGTTTATGACATTTAAAAAGGCAAGCACTGTGGAAAAGAGATCTCAGGCCAGGAATAATGCAGTCCATGATTAGATGTTACGCCAATGACACTGTGTGATGTGTAAACATAGGTCAGGTTAATAAAAATGACATGTTGTTTGATGCTTTAAACCTCACCGACTGTGAGGGAAAGAAAACACGGAATATGTATATTGTGTTGGGGTAAAACCAACTGCCAGCTCCCAGTGCTCCGAGACAGCTTGAAAATGGATGATGCAGGGCCTAGAAAGTGCAATAAAAGGTAATCTAACTAATAAAGAGGTGGCATCGATAAATGCCACTGGACGGGACATGATCTTGTTCTACTGGATTGCCGGAGTGTTTAATCACTCCAGTGGACGTGCTTAGGTACTTAGATAGAGATATATTATGTTTAAACTTGTAATATGTTTGATTGAAAAAGTATCAGAAGTTAAGAAAACAGCACAGGATATTAAAGTGCATGTGGTTCCATCCACCACCCGTAGCACCGAGAAAGGAGGAGACATTCAGGGCTACCTGTTTACGTGACACTGAATGCTTTCATACCTAATAAAGTTATTTGTCAAGCCGTAGCACGACACCAAAATAGATGGTATTGCCCGAATTGTAAAACCTGGAATTCCCTAAATCTTCAGGTGTGTACAGTATGTAACGCTGTATACTCACCTATTGCTAGACATGTATACTGAGTACCCATCCAAAGGTGAATGGCACAACGGGATACCCTGATTCAGGGGATCTGATCAGAACGTAGTCTCGTATGAGTATTCTAATACATGGCTAAGCAAATTTATGTTCAAAAGAAGGGAATCGTCAAAGATATTTTAATACCTTTATATGTGTGAACATAAAAGTGCTATGTACTATCTACTGCTATGGATAGGTGTAACTGGTGATTACAGAACTGCTGTAACAACAGCCTACAGAAGAGGGTGTGGCTATCCTATTCTAAGCCTTCTGGTGTATGAATTTACATTCAGCTGTTACAGAGGCGGACGTGACAAGACTTGAAGACATTGTATTTCTTTTGGCTAAAGATACATACTAAGATGAGGATTCTGTATGTTACCATATGTAGAATGTATATGTGTAATTATGAGGGGAACGCCTACTCTCATTTCCTTATAAACAAAGATGCATTTGCACCTCCCAGGGGCAGATACTGTTTTGAACACCAACGCTGCGTGCCATGGTCTCTTTCCAGCCGGCCGGCCTCTCTCAGATCCACCAGTGAGAGAGCATTCATTAATATGGAACGCATAGACAAGTTCAGATAATGTCCAAAGTTAAGGGACAAAGTAAATTATGCAGTGACATATGCTATTGGCTGAATATGAAATATCCTCATTGTTTACTATTGGCTGAATCCGAGTTGTTGTCACATTGCCTCTGATTGGTTAACCTCACGCCTACACCCCTTTTGAATGATATTATTGTAATAGATTTTGGCAATAAACCTCAGAGGAGTATTTTGACCATGCGAGCATTGTCTGTGTGTTTTATTCCTCTCTCGATATATATATCGATCTAATACATGCTTAGCACCTGGATAACATTCTTGGAGTGTCTGTTGGAACACTCGTCTAAATTTCAGTCTCCTATATTTTGAGCTATGACTTCCGGAACACTATTATTATGTAAGATAAGAGGACATTACAGACTGTTCTTATGTAATATCAGAGGACACTACAAAGAGGAGTATAAGAGAAGAGGAGAAAACTGCAACTCCCAGCATGCCCAGACTATTATTATGTAATATCAGAGGACATTAGAGGGAGAAGTAGAAGAGTAGAGGACTACAACTCCTAGTAAGTCCAGACTGCTATTGTTGAATATCAGAGGACATTACAGGGAAAAGGTATAAGAGGAGAGGACTACAACTTCCAGCATGTCCAGACAGTTATTATGGGATATAAGAGGATATTACAGGGAGGTGTATGGGAGCAGAGGACTACAACTCCTAGCATGTCCAGACAATTATTATGGGATATCAGAGGACATAACAGGGAGGAGTATAAGAGTAGAGTACTACAACTCCCATCATGTCCAGACTGTTATTATGGGATATCAGAGGACAATACAGGGAGGGGTAGTAGAGGAGAGAACAACTCCCAGCATGTCCAGACAGTTATTATGTGATATCAGAGGACATTATAGGGAATATATATAAGAGGAGAGAACTACAACTCCAAGCATGTCCAGACTATTATTATGTAATATCAGAGAACATTACAGGGAGAGGTGTAAGAGGAGAGTAATAAAACTCCCAGCATGTCCATACTGTTATTATGGGATATCAGAGAACATTACAGTGAGGGGTATAAAAGGAGAGAACTACAACTCCCAGCATGTCCAGACTATTATTATGGGATATCAGAGGATATTACAGGTAGGGGTAATTGAGGAGAGTACTACAATTCCCAGAATGTCCAGACAGTTATTATGGGATATCAGAGGACATTACAGGGAGGAGGTATAAGAGGAAAGAACTACAACTCCCAGCATGTCCAGGCTGTTATTATGGTATATAAGAGGACATTACACGGAAGAGGTATAAGAGAGAACTACAACTCCCAGCATGTCCAGACTATTATTATGGAATATCAGAAGACATTACAGGGAGGGGTATAAGAGGAGAGTACTACAACTCCCAAGATGTCCAGACTGTTATTATGGGATATCAGAGGACATTACAGGGAGGGCTATGAGGAGAGAACTACAACTCCCAGCATGTCCAGACTGTTATTATGGTATATCAGAGGATATTACAGGGAGGAGTATAAGAGGAGAGTACTACAACTCCCAGCATGTCCAGACTGTTATTATGGGATATCAGAGGACATTACAAGGAGTAGGTATAAGAGAGGACTACAACTCCCAGAATGTGCAGACTGTTATTATGTTATATCAGAGAACATTACAGGGAGCAGGTATTAGAGAGAACTACAACCCCCAGCATGTCCAAAATGTTACTATGGGATACCAGAGGTTAATACAGGGAGGCAGTATGAGAAGAGAGTACTACAACTCCCAATATGTCCAGTCTGTTATTATGGGATATTAGAGGACATTACAGGGAGGAGGTATAAAAGGAGAACTACAACTCCCAGCATGTCCAGGTTATTATGTGATATCAGAGGACATTACAGGGATGAGGTATAAGAGAGGACTACAACCCCCAGAATGTCCAGACTGTTATGGGATTTCAGAGGACATTACAGGGAGGTATAAGAGGAGAGAACTACAACTCCCAGCATGTCCAGACTGTTATTATGGTATATCAGAGGATATTACAGGGAGGAGTATAAGAGGAGAGTACTACAACTCCCAGCATGTCCAGACTGTTATTATGGGATATCAGAGGACATTACAAGGAGTAGGTATAAGAGAGGACTACAACTCCCAGAATGTGCAGACTGTTATTATGTTATATCAGAGAACATTACAGGGAGCAGGTATTAGAGAGAACTACAACCCCCAGCATGTCCAAAATGTTACTATGGGATACCAGAGGTTAATACAGGGAGGCAGTATGAGAAGAGAGTACTACAACTCCCAATATGTCCAGTCTGTTATTATGGGATATTAGAGGACATTACAGGGAGGAGGTATAAAAGGAGAACTACAACTCCCAGCATGTCCAGGTTATTATGTGATATCAGAGGACATTACAGGGATGAGGTATAAGAGAGGACTACAACCCCCAGAATGTCCAGACTGTTATGGGATTTCAGAGGACATTACAGGGAGGAGTATAAGAGGAGAGAACTACAATTCCCAGCATGTCCAGACTGTTATTATGAGATATCAGAGGACATTACAGGGAGGTGGTATAAGAGGAGAGAACTACAATTCCCAGCATGTCCAGACTGTTATTATGAGATATCAGAGGACATTACAGGGAGGTGGTATAAGAGCAGAGTACTACAACTCCCAGCATGTCTAGATTGTTATTATGTGATATCAGAGGACATTACAGGGAGGGGTATAAAAAGAGAGGACTACAACTCCCAGCATGTCCAGACTGTTATTATGTGATATCAGAGAACATTACAGGGAGGAGGTATAAGAGAGGACTACAACTCCCAGCATGTCCAGACTATTATTATGTGATATCAGAGGACATTACAGGGAGGAGAAATAAGAGGAGAGAACTACAACTCCCAGCATGTCCGGACTGTTATTATGGGATATCAGAGGACATTACAGGGAGGGTTATAAGAGTAGAATACTACAACTCCCAGCATGTCCAGGCTGTTATTATGTGATATCAGAGGACATTACAGGGAGGGGTATAAGAGGAGAGGACTACAACTCCCAGCATGTCCAGACTGTTATTATGTAATATCAGAGGACATTACAAGGAGGTGTATAAGAGGAGAGGAGAAAACTGCAACTCCCAGCATGTCCAGACTATTATTATGTAATATCAGAGGACATTAGAGGGAGGGGTAGAAGAGTAGAGGACTACAACTCCTAGCATGTCCAGGCTGTTATTATGGAATATTAGAGGACATTACAGGGAGGAGGTATAAGAGGAGAGGACTACAACTTCCAGCATGTCCAGACTGTTATTATGGGTTATCAGAGGATATTACAGGGAGGTTTATGGGAGGAAAGGACTACGACTCCTAGCATGTCCAGACAATTATTATGGGATATCAGAGGAGATAACAGGGAGGGGTATAAGAATAGAGTACTACAACTCCCAGCATGTCCAGACTGTTATTATGGGATAAATCCTATATACAGGGCATACATGCTGCATCATCTGGCACAAATTATGTATATCATCCCTTATAACTTACGACTGTACTCCCAAAATATATTGCACCAAAAAGAAGAACCAAGGAGTCTCTAAGTCAAAAATTACATAATCTTTTTATTTGACAATATTACACTGTTTACAAAAAACAAGTTTCTAAAAATGAATCACAAATAAAAGCATGGCCGCCACATGGGTCAATATACGTCGGATATGGTCATATATGTAAAGACACATTACAGTATACCTCAAAGACAACAATGTAGGTAGTGTGATGTAAATAGGATGAGGTATACAGGCTACAGGTAATATGTTAAACTGCTTCAGGAAAACGGTAAGAGGGATGAGACTCCCATGTATGAAAAATGCAAAAGAGAACAGGACTGAGAAACAACGTGTTATAATGTCCAAAAAGAAAAGCTCAAATATGTGTAAATATCGGGGAGTTGTTCATGCATATATAAGAGAGCCCAAATACCATGAACCAGCAAACACTGAACCAAGGAGCACTATCAAAGTACTAACCCATGTAGCTGAGACTCCAAGAATGGCGGCCGGCCCCAACGCGTTTCGGCTTCCGCCTTCGTCTGGGGGTGACATCTACAAATATGTCCCTCCTATTTATCTAGCCTAAGGACCAATCAAAAAATGATTGGCCAGGTGAAAGCATTGTATAATACACATACCTCAATCAGCTGTGGCGTCATGTCCGCGTTTGTCAGTAGACAAACATCACATGGTGTGGGCATCATGTGATACGCGATGAGTGCGCCGCGTGATGATGTCACAGCGGCGCCCTTCATCCCGCGCACATCAAGATGCCGACTCCTAGTGAGTTGCCAAGGACGCCAGCGCATGCGCACTAGATTGAGGCATGTTGATAATAGATCCACCAAGTGTAATATGTACGTATAGAGAAAGATTACACATCGTACAATGAGAATTAGATGTTCAATGTTCATAAATGTTTATAATTATACAAAAACCATAGTAATCTATGAATATATATGGTTTTTAACCCAAAAGAAATACCCATGTGATATATCGCACAAAATCTTCAAGAAAATGCATAATAGATTTATATTAAAATACATGATTTTATATTAAGACATAAAAAAGAAATTAAACGTGAATTAAACCATTATGTCACAAAATATACTGTGTTGAACAGTACAAATTAGTGTATGTACATATATCTTTTATAGTGAAAAAAGAAAATAAAATAAATAAATGAGTAAGTGTTATATATAACAGACAAAAATTATATACACATACATACACATACATCCAAGTATATATCTCAAACGCATAACACCATACCATATAAAGTAAATATAGAGATAAATATATATGCGTTTATTGTCATGCTCATGTATCTGTATGTACATAAATCATATGCACATATAGTCAGGTGAAAAGATATATATATATGTATATATGTATAGAAATTTTCTGTATGTAAAAGTGCTAACATAATAAATACTTAAGAGTATAGAAATATATATTTCAATACTAAAGTGCAATAGTGCAAAAATTCATAAAGTCTACAAAATTGTTTAAAAATTATACATTTCATTATTTTATTATTATTCTACGCTGCCATATATAGATTCCTATAGAAGTAAGACAACATCTGAAGAACAAATTGTTCTATATATATCAATCACTGTAACACAACGCTTCAGCATACATTGTTGTCTTTCACTGTATAGATAATGCATCACTGTATATCGATGGTATTTCATACACATCTACATCTGGTAGACTAGGGAAGAGAAACTAGGAGAGAGAAAAAAAGGAACATATGTTAAAATCACACAAAATAATACATCACGAGATTAGTTAAAAAATGATGCCACACAAACACATACACAGTGATCAGAGAAACGCGGCATACCCATGCGATTCGTTTAAGCCTCTCGGCTGCATGGTCTTCAAAGTCCAAATCCATTTACTTTCCAATCGCAATAATTTCTTCATCAAATCTCCACCTCTTATATTTAATTCCACATGGTCTATTCCTCGTACCTTTAGTAGTCTAGAATTACAATTGTGATACTGTTTAAAATGGCGTGGAATCGTTTTCAATTTCTCTATTTTATCAGTATCATGGACCTCCTTTGCAGATTCAATATCCCGCACATGTTCACGTACTCTGATTCGAAAATCGCATGTGGTCAGTCCTATGTATATTTTATTACATGGACACACTGCATAATATACCACCCCGCGTGTAGCACATGTAATGTGCCACACGATTTTGAATATTTTACTTTTCTCAGAATCAGTAAACTCTTCTGCACGTTCAATATTGGGACATGAAATGCATCCTCCACAAGGGGAACACCCCCATTTTGGGCCTTTGGTCCCAAAGAATCTAATTCCCTGTGCAACTGGGGTATAAAAACTTCGGACCAAATGGTCTTTCAAGTTTTTGGCACGACGATAGGTTACAGATGGCTGTATAGGCAATATTTTATTGAGTATCGGATCAGCTTTCAGGATCGGCCAATATCTCTTTAAATAATCTTTCATCTCTTCCCACCGGGAATGGTATGGCGTGATAAATCTCACCTCGTTAATTTTATTTTCTCGAACCGCTGGTTGTAAAAGTTTGTTTCTCTCCGTTTCCTGAGCTCTTTTTTTCGCTTTCCTGATGCACCGATTGCTGTAGCCCCGATCCATAAACCTATATTCTAAATCCTTAGCCTGTTTTCTAAAATCTTCCTCTCTGGAACACGTACGCTTTAGTCTAAGAAATTGACCTGTGGGAATAGCAGCAATAGTTTGTTTAGGATGTGCAGAGGTAGCGTGTAAAAGAGAATTCACAGATGTCTCTTTCCTGAAAAGATCAGTTTGGACATCACCATTTACATCACATTGGATTTTAATGTCCAAAAAATCTACTTGTTTTTTGTCACATTTGTATGTGAGTTTGATATTCTGATCATTCAGATTTAATTCTGCCATAAATTGCTGTAATTGTTCAAGAGTCCCCTGCCAGATCAAGAAGATATCGTCAATGAAGCGGGCCCAAAAAATGACCCGGTTCATTGACGTACCGTGATCTGACAGGAACAAATTTCTCTCCCACAGCCCCAGGAACAAGTTGGCATATGAGGGGGCACAAGATGCCCCCATTGCCGTTCCCTGGAGCTGTAGGTAGAATGACTCATTGAACGTGAACACATTGTGTGTCAAGGCAAAATCTAATAGTACACCAAGCAGTTTAATAAGCCCTTCCTCCAAATTGCTCGTACTCAAGAAAAAATTGGTAGCTTTTATCCCATCGTGGTGTCTAATGCTGGTATAAAGCGATTCAACGTCGCAGGTGACTAACCACATGTCGACATCTAGATGGGTGCATTCCAATTTCTGTAAGAGATCTGAGGAGTCCCTGATATAGGAGGGTAAGCATTCCACTAATGGCTTAAGATAATAATCTATAAATTTACAGATGTTCTCTGTAAAGTTACCTTGGCCAGAGATAATCGGTCTTCCTGGTGGAGTCTTTATATTTTTATGGACTTTTGGCAAAAGGTACAATGTCGCTACTACAGGTATTGGAACAAGGAGTGCATCATATAAATCCTTAGTCACAACTCCATCATCCATCGCTTGTTTTAGAATTTTGGCCAGTTGTTCACTATAAGAAGAGATAGGGTTGAATGTTAATTTTTTGTAGCATTTTTTGTCTCTTAACTGACGATTCGCTTCGTTTACGTACATCGTCCTCGGCCACACAACAATGTTTCCCCCTTTATCGGCGGGTTTGTAAATGACGTCTCTAAGATTTTTTAACTTATAGAGACTTTCTCTTTCATTTTTAGATAAATTGTCATTAACCAAAGTTGTTGGTATTCTATCAAATTCTTTGGACACTGTTTTCACGAATGTATCAATTGCTGGGCATAGGAATAGAGGTGGAAATTTGGCCGATTTTCTTTTTATACAGTCAGGAATGGCTCTTACCTGTATGTCATCTTGTTCGCCCATAAGTGTTTCTAGATCTCTTAGTGCAGTCCTTTCCTCAACAGTGTCAAAGATCTGATCCTCTTCCTTATAGTGCCATCTCTTGAACATCAAGGTTCTGGCAAACAGGTTCAGATCTTTTATGGCTGTAAAAGCATCAAATGGTGCAGTCGGTGAGAAAGTCAAACCTCTGCTTAATACATTTATATCAGTTACAGAAAGTATATGTTCTGACAAATTGATTACCTTGGGATTTCGATCCAAGGATTCAGCAGGTCTGTTAGCTCTCCTTTTATTATAGCCACTATCTTTGTAATCAAATTTGCGTTTGGATCTAGTGGGTCTTTGACTAAGTGTGAGGGACTGTAGTGTTGTTACTTCATTCTCACTTTGAAGTGAAGTAGATGACATAGAGGATGATCTGCTCAAATTTCCCTGACGTTCTTTTCGTCTCCAACGATACACTCTGTGTTGAGAAGCATCATTTTGATCTCTTGAAAGTTTTTTGGTCTTCATGACTTGTATCTCCTTCTCCCAAATCTCAAACTGCTTATCCAAATCATGGCTAAAAAGTGAGAGATTTTCTGGTGTAGTGATCTCTTTCAATTCAATATTTAGTGCCTCAATTTCAACATCTATTGTTTCTAATGTTCCTTTATTGAGACCTATCAATAGGTTCATAAACTTTTTAGAACATATATTACAGGCTTCTTCCCAATCAGAGATGAAGCTCTCATTATCTATAGGGAAGGAGGGAAATAGCTGTATACGCAGCCCCCTAGGTATTAACCCTTTATATATGTATTGTTCAAGGAAAGCTCTGTTCCACCAGGTTTTTGTTCGTCTGTGAAGTAAATTCTTAAGTTTCCTTTGTATGTCTAAACTATTTCTCTGATCACTGGTGCTAGTATCTGTGGACTCATTATTAAAAACAGATTCAATCTTGGACTGCCAGGCACGTTCTCTGGCTTTGTAGTCCATCGGGATTGTGATGCCCAATTCTGTAATAAATACAGACAAAAATACAATAAATCCTATATACAGGGCATACATGCTGCATCATCTGGCACAAATTATGTATATCATCCCTTATAACTTACGACTGTACTCCCAAAATATATTGCACCAAAAAGAAGAACCAAGGAGTCTCTAAGTCAAAAATTACATAATCTTTTTATTTGACAATATTACACTGTTTACAAAAAACAAGTTTCTAAAAATGAATCACAAATAAAAGCATGGCCGCCACATGGGTCAATATACGTCGGATATGGTCATATATGTAAAGACACATTACAGTATACCTCAAAGACAACAATGTAGGTAGTGTGATGTAAATAGGATGAGGTATACAGGCTACAGGTAATATGTTAAACTGCTTCAGGAAAACGGTAAGAGGGATGAGACTCCCATGTATGAAAAATGCAAAAGAGAACAGGACTGAGAAACAACGTGTTATAATGTCCAAAAAGAAAAGCTCAAATATGTGTAAATATCGGGGAGTTGTTCATGCATATATAAGAGAGCCCAAATACCATGAACCAGCAAACACTGAACCAAGGAGCACTATCAAAGTACTAACCCATGTAGCTGAGACTCCAAGAATGGCGGCCGGCCCCAACGCGTTTCGGCTTCCGCCTTCGTCTGGGGGTGACATCTACAAATATGTCCCTCCTATTTATCTAGCCTAAGGACCAATCAAAAAATGATTGGCCAGGTGAAAGCATTGTATAATACACATACCTCAATCAGCTGTGGCGTCATGTCCGCGTTTGTCAGTAGACAAACATCACATGGTGTGGGCATCATGTGATACGCGATGAGTGCGCCGCGTGATGATGTCACAGCGGCGCCCTTCATCCCGCGCACATCAAGATGCCGACTCCTAGTGAGTTGCCAAGGACGCCAGCGCATGCGCACTAGATTGAGGCATGTTGATAATAGATCCACCAAGTGTAATATGTACGTATAGAGAAAGATTACACATCGTACAATGAGAATTAGATGTTCAATGTTCATAAATGTTTATAATTATACAAAAACCATAGTAATCTATGAATATATATGGTTTTTAACCCAAAAGAAATACCCATGTGATATATCGCACAAAATCTTCAAGAAAATGCATAATAGATTTATATTAAAATACATGATTTTATATTAAGACATAAAAAAGAAATTAAACGTGAATTAAACCATTATGTCACAAAATATACTGTGTTGAACAGTACAAATTAGTGTATGTACATATATCTTTTATAGTGAAAAAAGAAAATAAAATAAATAAATGAGTAAGTGTTATATATAACAGACAAAAATTATATACACATACATACACATACATCCAAGTATATATCTCAAACGCATAACACCATACCATATAAAGTAAATATAGAGATAAATATATATGCGTTTATTGTCATGCTCATGTATCTGTATGTACATAAATCATATGCACATATAGTCAGGTGAAAAGATATATATATATGTATATATGTATAGAAATTTTCTGTATGTAAAAGTGCTAACATAATAAATACTTAAGAGTATAGAAATATATATTTCAATACTAAAGTGCAATAGTGCAAAAATTCATAAAGTCTACAAAATTGTTTAAAAATTATACATTTCATTATTTTATTATTATTCTACGCTGCCATATATAGATTCCTATAGAAGTAAGACAACATCTGAAGAACAAATTGTTCTATATATATCAATCACTGTAACACAACGCTTCAGCATACATTGTTGTCTTTCACTGTATAGATAATGCATCACTGTATATCGATGGTATTTCATACACATCTACATCTGGTAGACTAGGGAAGAGAAACTAGGAGAGAGAAAAAAAGGAACATATGTTAAAATCACACAAAATAATACATCACGAGATTAGTTAAAAAATGATGCCACACAAACACATACACAGTGATCAGAGAAACGCGGCATACCCATGCGATTCGTTTAAGCCTCTCGGCTGCATGGTCTTCAAAGTCCAAATCCATTTACTTTCCAATCGCAATAATTTCTTCATCAAATCTCCACCTCTTATATTTAATTCCACATGGTCTATTCCTCGTACCTTTAGTAGTCTAGAATTACAATTGTGATACTGTTTAAAATGGCGTGGAATCGTTTTCAATTTCTCTATTTTATCAGTATCATGGACCTCCTTTGCAGATTCAATATCCCGCACATGTTCACGTACTCTGATTCGAAAATCGCGTGTGGTCAGTCCTATGTATATTTTATTACATGGACACACTGCATAATATACCACCCCGCGTGTAGCACATGTAATGTGCCACACGATTTTGAATATTTTACTTTTCTCAGAATCAGTAAACTCTTCTGCACGTTCAATATTGGGACATGAAATGCATCCTCCACAAGGGGAACACCCCCATTTTGGGCCTTTGGTCCCAAAGAATCTAATTCCCTGTGCAACTGGGGTATAAAAACTTCGGACCAAATGGTCTTTCAAGTTTTTGGCACGACGATAGGTTACAGATGGCTGTATAGGCAATATTTTATTGAGTATCGGATCAGCTTTCAGGATCGGCCAATATCTCTTTAAATAATCTTTCATCTCTTCCCACCGGGAATGGTATGGCGTGATAAATCTCACCTCGTTAATTTTATTTTCTCGAACCGCTGGTTGTAAAAGTTTGTTTCTCTCCGTTTCCTGAGCTCTTTTTTTCGCTTTCCTGATGCACCGATTGCTGTAGCCCCGATCCATAAACCTATATTCTAAATCCTTAGCCTGTTTTCTAAAATCTTCCTCTCTGGAACACGTACGCTTTAGTCTAAGAAATTGACCTGTGGGAATAGCAGCAATAGTTTGTTTAGGATGTGCAGAGGTAGCGTGTAAAAGAGAATTCACAGATGTCTCTTTCCTGAAAAGATCAGTTTGGACATCACCATTTACATCACATTGGATTTTAATGTCCAAAAAATCTACTTGTTTTTTGTCACATTTGTATGTGAGTTTGATATTCTGATCATTCAGATTTAATTCTGCCATAAATTGCTGTAATTGTTCAAGAGTCCCCTGCCAGATCAAGAAGATATCGTCAATGAAGCGGGCCCAAAAAATGACCCGGTTCATTGACGTACCGTGATCTGACAGGAACAAATTTCTCTCCCACAGCCCCAGGAACAAGTTGGCATATGAGGGGGCACAAGATGCCCCCATTGCCGTTCCCTGGAGCTGTAGGTAGAATGACTCATTGAACGTGAACACATTGTGTGTCAAGGCAAAATCTAATAGTACACCAAGCAGTTTAATAAGCCCTTCCTCCAAATTGCTCGTACTCAAGAAAAAATTGGTAGCTTTTATCCCATCGTGGTGTCTAATGCTGGTATAAAGCGATTCAACGTCGCAGGTGACTAACCACATGTCGACATCTAGATGGGTGCATTCCAATTTCTGTAAGAGATCTGAGGAGTCCCTGATATAGGAGGGTAAGCATTCCACTAATGGCTTAAGATAATAATCTATAAATTTACAGATGTTCTCTGTAAAGTTACCTTGGCCAGAGATAATCGGTCTTCCTGGTGGAGTCTTTATATTTTTATGGACTTTTGGCAAAAGGTACAATGTCGCTACTACAGGTATTGGAACAAGGAGTGCATCATATAAATCCTTAGTCACAACTCCATCATCCATCGCTTGTTTTAGAATTTTGGCCAGTTGTTCACTATAAGAAGAGATAGGGTTGAATGTTAATTTTTTGTAGCATTTTTTGTCTCTTAACTGACGATTCGCTTCGTTTACGTACATCGTCCTCGGCCACACAACAATGTTTCCCCCTTTATCGGCGGGTTTGTAAATGACGTCTCTAAGATTTTTTAACTTATAGAGACTTTCTCTTTCATTTTTAGATAAATTGTCATTAACCAAAGTTGTTGGTATTCTATCAAATTCTTTGGACACTGTTTTCACGAATGTATCAATTGCTGGGCATAGGAATAGAGGTGGAAATTTGGCCGATTTTCTTTTTATACAGTCAGGAATGGCTCTTACCTGTATGTCATCTTGTTCGCCCATAAGTGTTTCTAGATCTCTTAGTGCAGTCCTTTCCTCAACAGTGTCAAAGATCTGATCCTCTTCCTTATAGTGCCATCTCTTGAACATCAAGGTTCTGGCAAACAGGTTCAGATCTTTTATGGCTGTAAAAGCATCAAATGGTGCAGTCGGTGAGAAAGTCAAACCTCTGCTTAATACATTTATATCAGTTACAGAAAGTATATGTTCTGACAAATTGATTACCTTGGGATTTCGATCCAAGGATTCAGCAGGTCTGTTAGCTCTCCTTTTATTATAGCCACTATCTTTGTAATCAAATTTGCGTTTGGATCTAGTGGGTCTTTGACTAAGTGTGAGGGACTGTAGTGTTGTTACTTCATTCTCACTTTGAAGTGAAGTAGATGACATAGAGGATGATCTGCTCAAATTTCCCTGACGTTCTTTTCGTCTCCAACGATACACTCTGTGTTGAGATGCATCATTTTGATCTCTTGAAAGTTTTTTGGTCTTCATGACTTGTATCTCCTTCTCCCAAATCTCAAACTGCTTATCCAAATCATGGCTAAAAAGTGAGAGATTTTCTGGTGTAGTGATCTCTTTCAATTCAATATTTAGTGCCTCAATTTCAACATCTATTGTTTCTAATGTTCCTTTATTGAGACCTATCAATAGGTTCATAAACTTTTTAGAACATATATTACAGGCTTCTTCCCAATCAGAGATGAAGCTCTCATTATCTATAGGGAAGGAGGGAAATAGCTGTATACGCAGCCCCCTAGGTATTAACCCTTTATATATGTATTGTTCAAGGAAAGCTCTGTTCCACCAGGTTTTTGTTCGTCTGTGAAGTAAATTCTTAAGTTTCCTTTGTATGTCTAAACTATTTCTCTGATCACTGGTGCTAGTATCTGTGGACTCATTATTAAAAACAGATTCAATCTTGGACTGCCAGGCACGTTCTCTGGCTTTGTAGTCCATCGGGATTGTGATGCCCAATTCTGTAATAAATACAGACAAAAATACAATAAATCCTATATACAGGGCATACATGCTGCATCATCTGGCACAAATTATGTATATCATCCCTTATAACTTACGACTGTACTCCCAAAATATATTGCACCAAAAAGAAGAACCAAGGAGTCTCTAAGTCAAAAATTACATAATCTTTTTATTTGACAATATTACACTGTTTACAAAAAACAAGTTTCTAAAAATGAATCACAAATAAAAGCATGGCCGCCACATGGGTCAATATACGTCGGATATGGTCATATATGTAAAGACACATTACAGTATACCTCAAAGACAACAATGTAGGTAGTGTGATGTAAATAGGATGAGGTATACAGGCTACAGGTAATATGTTAAACTGCTTCAGGAAAACGGTAAGAGGGATGAGACTCCCATGTATGAAAAATGCAAAAGAGAACAGGACTGAGAAACAACGTGTTATAATGTCCAAAAAGAAAAGCTCAAATATGTGTAAATATCGGGGAGTTGTTCATGCATATATAAGAGAGCCCAAATACCATGAACCAGCAAACACTGAACCAAGGAGCACTATCAAAGTACTAACCCATGTAGCTGAGACTCCAAGAATGGCGGCCGGCCCCAACGCGTTTCGGCTTCCGCCTTCGTCTGGGGGTGACATCTACAAATATGTCCCTCCTATTTATCTAGCCTAAGGACCAATCAAAAAATGATTGGCCAGGTGAAAGCATTGTATAATACACATACCTCAATCAGCTGTGGCGTCATGTCCGCGTTTGTCAGTAGACAAACATCACATGGTGTGGGCATCATGTGATACGCGATGAGTGCGCCGCGTGATGATGTCACAGCGGCGCCCTTCATCCCGCGCACATCAAGATGCCGACTCCTAGTGAGTTGCCAAGGACGCCAGCGCATGCGCACTAGATTGAGGCATGTTGATAATAGATCCACCAAGTGTAATATGTACGTATAGAGAAAGATTACACATCGTACAATGAGAATTAGATGTTCAATGTTCATAAATGTTTATAATTATACAAAAACCATAGTAATCTATGAATATATATGGTTTTTAACCCAAAAGAAATACCCATGTGATATATCGCACAAAATCTTCAAGAAAATGCATAATAGATTTATATTAAAATACATGATTTTATATTAAGACATAAAAAAGAAATTAAACGTGAATTAAACCATTATGTCACAAAATATACTGTGTTGAACAGTACAAATTAGTGTATGTACATATATCTTTTATAGTGAAAAAAGAAAATAAAATAAATAAATGAGTAAGTGTTATATATAACAGACAAAAATTATATACACATACATACACATACATCCAAGTATATATCTCAAACGCATAACACCATACCATATAAAGTAAATATAGAGATAAATATATATGCGTTTATTGTCATGCTCATGTATCTGTATGTACATAAATCATATGCACATATAGTCAGGTGAAAAGATATATATATATGTATATATGTATAGAAATTTTCTGTATGTAAAAGTGCTAACATAATAAATACTTAAGAGTATAGAAATATATATTTCAATACTAAAGTGCAATAGTGCAAAAATTCATAAAGTCTACAAAATTGTTTAAAAATTATACATTTCATTATTTTATTATTATTCTACGCTGCCATATATAGATTCCTATAGAAGTAAGACAACATCTGAAGAACAAATTGTTCTATATATATCAATCACTGTAACACAACGCTTCAGCATACATTGTTGTCTTTCACTGTATAGATAATGCATCACTGTATATCGATGGTATTTCATACACATCTACATCTGGTAGACTAGGGAAGAGAAACTAGGAGAGAGAAAAAAAGGAACATATGTTAAAATCACACAAAATAATACATCACGAGATTAGTTAAAAAATGATGCCACACAAACACATACACAGTGATCAGAGAAACGCGGCATACCCATGCGATTCGTTTAAGCCTCTCGGCTGCATGGTCTTCAAAGTCCAAATCCATTTACTTTCCAATCGCAATAATTTCTTCATCAAATCTCCACCTCTTATATTTAATTCCACATGGTCTATTCCTCGTACCTTTAGTAGTCTAGAATTACAATTGTGATACTGTTTAAAATGGCGTGGAATCGTTTTCAATTTCTCTATTTTATCAGTATCATGGACCTTGACGTCTCTAAGATTTTTTAACTTATAGAGACTTTCTCTTTCATTTTTAGATAAATTGTCATTAACCAAAGTTGTTGGTATTCTATCAAATTCTTTGGACACTGTTTTCACGAATGTATCAATTGCTGGGCATAGGAATAGAGGTGGAAATTTGGCCGATTTTCTTTTTATACAGTCAGGAATGGCTCTTACCTGTATGTCATCTTGTTCGCCCATAAGTGTTTCTAGATCTCTTAGTGCAGTCCTTTCCTCAACAGTGTCAAAGATCTGATCCTCTTCCTTATAGTGCCATCTCTTGAACATCAAGGTTCTGGCAAACAGGTTCAGATCTTTTATGGCTGTAAAAGCATCAAATGGTGCAGTCGGTGAGAAAGTCAAACCTCTGCTTAATACATTTATATCAGTTACAGAAAGTATATGTTCTGACAAATTGATTACCTTGGGATTTCGATCCAAGGATTCAGCAGGTCTGTTAGCTCTCCTTTTATTATAGCCACTATCTTTGTAATCAAATTTGCGTTTGGATCTAGTGGGTCTTTGACTAAGTGTGAGGGACTGTAGTGTTGTTACTTCATTCTCACTTTGAAGTGAAGTAGATGACATAGAGGATGATCTGCTCAAATTTCCCTGACGTTCTTTTCGTCTCCAACGATACACTCTGTGTTGAGATGCATCATTTTGATCTCTTGAAAGTTTTTTGGTCTTCATGACTTGTATCTCCTTCTCCCAAATCTCAAACTGCTTATCCAAATCATGGCTAAAAAGTGAGAGATTTTCTGGTGTAGTGATCTCTTTCAATTCAATATTTAGTGCCTCAATTTCAACATCTATTGTTTCTAATGTTCCTTTATTGAGACCTATCAATAGGAAGATTTTAGAAAACAGGCTAAGGATTTAGAATATAGGTTTATGGATCGGGGCTACAGCAATCGGTGCATCAGGAAAGCGAAAAAAAGAGCTCAGGAAACGGAGAGAAACAAACTTTTACAACCAGCGGTTCGAGAAAATAAAATTAACGAGGTGAGATTTATCACGCCATACCATTCCCGGTGGGAAGAGATGAAAGATTATTTAAAGAGATATTGGCCGATCCTGAAAGCTGATCCGATACTCAATAAAATATTGCCTATACAGCCATCTGTAACCTATCGTCGTGCCAAAAACTTGAAAGACCATTTGGTCCGAAGTTTTTATACCCCAGTTGCACAGGGAATTAGATTCTTTGGGACCAAAGGCCCAAAATGGGGGTGTTCCCCTTGTGGAGGATGCATTTCATGTCCCAATATTGAACGTGCAGAAGAGTTTACTGATTCTGAGAAAAGTAAAATATTCAAAATCGTGTGGCACATTACATGTGCTACACGCGGGGTGGTATATTATGCAGTGTGTCCATGTAATAAAATATACATAGGACTGACCACACGCGATTTTCGAATCAGAGTACGTGAACATGTGCGGGATATTGAATCTGCAAAGGAGGTCCATGATACTGATAAAATAGAGAAATTGAAAACGATTCCACGCCATTTTAAACAGTATCACAATTGTAATTCTAGACTACTAAAGGTACGAGGAATAGACCATGTGGAATTAAATATAAGAGGTGGAGATTTGATGAAGAAATTATTGCGATTGGAAAGTAAATGGATTTGGACTTTGAAGACCATGCAGCCGAGAGGCTTAAACGAATCGCATGGGTATGCCGCGTTTCTCTGATCACTGTGTATGTGTTTGTGTGGCATCATTTTTTAACTAATCTCGTGATGTATTATTTTGTGTGATTTTAACATATGTTCCTTTTTTTCTCTCTCCTAGTTTCTCTTCCCTAGTCTACCAGATGTAGATGTGTATGAAATACCATCGATATACAGTGATGCATTATCTATACAGTGAAAGACAACAATGTATGCTGAAGCGTTGTGTTACAGTGATTGATATATATAGAACAATTTGTTCTTCAGATGTTGTCTTACTTCTATAGGAATCTATATATGGCAGCGTAGAATAATAATAAAATAATGAAATGTATAATTTTTAAACAATTTTGTAGACTTTATGAATTTTTGCACTATTGCACTTTAGTATTGAAATATATATTTCTATACTCTTAAGTATTTATTATGTTAGCACTTTTACATACAGAAAATTTCTATACATATATACATATATATATATCTTTTCACCTGACTATATGTGCATATGATTTATGTACATACAGATACATGAGCATGACAATAAACGCATATATATTTATCTCTATATTTACTTTATATGGTATGGTGTTATGCGTTTGAGATATATACTTGGATGTATGTGTATGTATGTGTATATAATTTTTGTCTGTTATATATAACACTTACTCATTTATTTATTTTATTTTCTTTTTTCACTATAAAAGATATATGTACATACACTAATTTGTACTGTTCAACACAGTATATTTTGTGACATAATGGTTTAATTCACGTTTAATTTCTTTTTTATGTCTTAATATAAAATCATGTATTTTAATATAAATCTATTATGCATTTTCTTGAAGATTTTGTGCGATATATCACATGGGTATTTCTTTTGGGTTAAAAACCATATATATTCATAGATTACTATGGTTTTTGTATAATTATAAACATTTATGAACATTGAACATCTAATTCTCATTGTACGATGTGTAATCTTTCTCTATACGTACATATTACACTTGGTGGATCTATTATCAACATGCCTCAATCTAGTGCGCATGCGCTGGCGTCCTTGGCAACTCACTAGGAGTCGGCATCTTGATGTGCGCGGGATGAAGGGCGCCGCTGTGACATCATCACGCGGCGCACTCATCGCGTATCACATGATGCCCACACCATGTGATGTTTGTCTACTGACAAACGCGGACATGACGCCACAGCTGATTGAGGTATGTGTATTATACAATGCTTTCACCTGGCCAATCATTTTTTGATTGGTCCTTAGGCTAGATAAATAGGAGGGACATATTTGTAGATGTCACCCCCAGACGAAGGCGGAAGCCGAAACGCGTTGGGGCCGGCCGCCATTCTTGGAGTCTCAGCTACATGGGTTAGTACTTTGATAGTGCTCCTTGGTTCAGTGTTTGCTGGTTCATGGTATTTGGGCTCTCTTATATATGCATGAACAACTCCCCGATATTTACACATATTTGAGCTTTTCTTTTTGGACATTATAACACGTTGTTTCTCAGTCCTGTTCTCTTTTGCATTTTTCATACATGGGAGTCTCATCCCTCTTACCGTTTTCCTGAAGCAGTTTAACATATTACCTGTAGCCTGTATACCTCATCCTATTTACATCACACTACCTACATTGTTGTCTTTGAGGTATACTGTAATGTGTCTTTACATATATGACCATATCCGACGTATATTGACCCATGTGGCGGCCATGCTTTTATTTGTGATTCATTTTTAGAAACTTGTTTTTTGTAAACAGTGTAATATTGTCAAATAAAAAGATTATGTAATTTTTGACTTAGAGACTCCTTGGTTCTTCTTTTTGGTGCAATATATTTTGGGAGTACAGTCGTAAGTTATAAGGGATGATATACATAATTTGTGCCAGATGATGCAGCATGTATGCCCTGTATATAGGATTTATTGTATTTTTGTCTGTATTTATTACAGAATTGGGCATCACAATCCCGATGGACTACAAAGCCAGAGAACGTGCCTGGCAGTCCAAGATTGAATCTGTTTTTAATAATGAGTCCACAGATACTAGCACCAGTGATCAGAGAAATAGTTTAGACATACAAAGGAAACTTAAGAATTTACTTCACAGACGAACAAAAACCTGGTGGAACAGAGCTTTCCTTGAACAATACATATATAAAGGGTTAATACCTAGGGGGCTGCGTATACAGCTATTTCCCTCCTTCCCTATAGATAATGAGAGCTTCATCTCTGATTGGGAAGAAGCCTGTAATATATGTTCTAAAAAGTTTATGAACCTATTGATAGGTCTCAATAAAGGAACATTAGAAACAATAGATGTTGAAATTGAGGCACTAAATATTGAATTGAAAGAGATCACTACACCAGAAAATCTCTCACTTTTTAGCCATGATTTGGATAAGCAGTTTGAGATTTGGGAGAAGGAGATACAAGTCATGAAGACCAAAAAACTTTCAAGAGATCAAAATGATGCATCTCAACACAGAGTGTATCGTTGGAGACGAAAAGAACGTCAGGGAAATTTGAGCAGATCATCCTCTATGTCATCTACTTCACTTCAAAGTGAGAATGAAGTAACAACACTACAGTCCCTCACACTTAGTCAAAGACCCACTAGATCCAAACGCAAATTTGATTACAAAGATAGTGGCTATAATAAAAGGAGAGCTAACAGACCTGCTGAATCCTTGGATCGAAATCCCAAGGTAATCAATTTGTCAGAACATATACTTTCTGTAACTGATATAAATGTATTAAGCAGAGGTTTGACTTTCTCACCGACTGCACCATTTGATGCTTTTACAGCCATAAAAGATCTGAACCTGTTTGCCAGAACCTTGATGTTCAAGAGATGGCACTATAAGGAAGAGGATCAGATCTTTGACACTGTTGAGGAAAGGACTGCACTAAGAGATCTAGAAACACTTATGGGCGAACAAGATGACATACAGGTAAGAGCCATTCCTGACTGTATAAAAAGAAAATCGGCCAAATTTCCACCTCTATTCCTATGCCCAGCAATTGATACATTCGTGAAAACAGTGTCCAAAGAATTTGATAGAATACCAACAACTTTGGTTAATGACAATTTATCTAAAAATGAAAGAGAAAGTCTCTATAAGTTAAAAAATCTTAGAGACGTCATTTACAAACCCGCCGATAAAGGGGGAAACATTGTTGTGTGGCCGAGGACGATGTACGTAAACGAAGCGAATCGTCAGTTAAGAGACAAAAAATGCTACAAAAAATTAACATTCAACCCTATCTCTTCTTATAGTGAACAACTGGCCAAAATTCTAAAACAAGCGATGGATGATGGAGTTGTGACTAAGGATTTATATGATGCACTCCTTGTTCCAATACCTGTAGTAGCGACATTGTACCTTTTGCCAAAAGTCCATAAAAATATAAAGACTCCACCAGGAAGACCGATTATCTCTGGCCAAGGTAACTTTACAGAGAACATCTGTAAATTTATAGATTATTATCTTAAGCCATTAGTGGAATGCTTACCCTCCTATATCAGGGACTCCTCAGATCTCTTACAGAAATTGGAATGCACCCATCTAGATGTCGACATGTGGTTAGTCACCTGCGACGTTGAATCGCTTTATACCAGCATTAGACACCACGATGGGATAAAAGCTACCAATTTTTTCTTGAGTACGAGCAATTTGGAGGAAGGGCTTATTAAACTGCTTGGTGTACTATTAGATTTTGCCTTGACACACAATGTGTTCACGTTCAATGAGTCATTCTACCTACAGCTCCAGGGAACGGCAATGGGGGCATCTTGTGCCCCCTCATATGCCAACTTGTTCCTGGGGCTGTGGGAGAGAAATTTGTTCCTGTCAGATCACGGTACGTCAATGAACCGGGTCATTTTTTGGGCCCGCTTCATTGACGATATCTTCTTGATCTGGCAGGGGACTCTTGAACAATTACAGCAATTTATGGCAGAATTAAATCTGAATGATCAGAATATCAAACTCACATACAAATGTGACAAAAAACAAGTAGATTTTTTGGACATTAAAATCCAATGTGATGTAAATGGTGATGTCCAAACTGATCTTTTCAGGAAAGAGACATCTGTGAATTCTCTTTTACACGCTACCTCTGCACATCCTAAACAAACTATTGCTGCTATTCCCACAGGTCAATTTCTTAGACTAAAGCGTACGTGTTCCAGAGAGGAAGATTTTAGAAAACAGGCTAAGGATTTAGAATATAGGTTTATGGATCGGGGCTACAGCAATCGGTGCATCAGGAAAGCGAAAAAAAGAGCTCAGGAAACGGAGAGAAACAAACTTTTACAACCAGCGGTTCGAGAAAATAAAATTAACGAGGTGAGATTTATCACGCCATACCATTCCCGGTGGGAAGAGATGAAAGATTATTTAAAGAGATATTGGCCGATCCTGAAAGCTGATCCGATACTCAATAAAATATTGCCTATACAGCCATCTGTAACCTATCGTCGTGCCAAAAACTTGAAAGACCATTTGGTCCGAAGTTTTTATACCCCAGTTGCACAGGGAATTAGATTCTTTGGGACCAAAGGCCCAAAATGGGGGTGTTCCCCTTGTGGAGGATGCATTTCATGTCCCAATATTGAACGTGCAGAAGAGTTTACTGATTCTGAGAAAAGTAAAATATTCAAAATCGTGTGGCACATTACATGTGCTACACGCGGGGTGGTATATTATGCAGTGTGTCCATGTAATAAAATATACATAGGACTGACCACACGCGATTTTCGAATCAGAGTACGTGAACATGTGCGGGATATTGAATCTGCAAAGGAGGTCCATGATACTGATAAAATAGAGAAATTGAAAACGATTCCACGCCATTTTAAACAGTATCACAATTGTAATTCTAGACTACTAAAGGTACGAGGAATAGACCATGTGGAATTAAATATAAGAGGTGGAGATTTGATGAAGAAATTATTGCGATTGGAAAGTAAATGGATTTGGACTTTGAAGACCATGCAGCCGAGAGGCTTAAACGAATCGCATGGGTATGCCGCGTTTCTCTGATCACTGTGTATGTGTTTGTGTGGCATCATTTTTTAACTAATCTCGTGATGTATTATTTTGTGTGATTTTAACATATGTTCCTTTTTTTCTCTCTCCTAGTTTCTCTTCCCTAGTCTACCAGATGTAGATGTGTATGAAATACCATCGATATACAGTGATGCATTATCTATACAGTGAAAGACAACAATGTATGCTGAAGCGTTGTGTTACAGTGATTGATATATATAGAACAATTTGTTCTTCAGATGTTGTCTTACTTCTATAGGAATCTATATATGGCAGCGTAGAATAATAATAAAATAATGAAATGTATAATTTTTAAACAATTTTGTAGACTTTATGAATTTTTGCACTATTGCACTTTAGTATTGAAATATATATTTCTATACTCTTAAGTATTTATTATGTTAGCACTTTTACATACAGAAAATTTCTATACATATATACATATATATATATCTTTTCACCTGACTATATGTGCATATGATTTATGTACATACAGATACATGAGCATGACAATAAACGCATATATATTTATCTCTATATTTACTTTATATGGTATGGTGTTATGCGTTTGAGATATATACTTGGATGTATGTGTATGTATGTGTATATAATTTTTGTCTGTTATATATAACACTTACTCATTTATTTATTTTATTTTCTTTTTTCACTATAAAAGATATATGTACATACACTAATTTGTACTGTTCAACACAGTATATTTTGTGACATAATGGTTTAATTCACGTTTAATTTCTTTTTTATGTCTTAATATAAAATCATGTATTTTAATATAAATCTATTATGCATTTTCTTGAAGATTTTGTGCGATATATCACATGGGTATTTCTTTTGGGTTAAAAACCATATATATTCATAGATTACTATGGTTTTTGTATAATTATAAACATTTATGAACATTGAACATCTAATTCTCATTGTACGATGTGTAATCTTTCTCTATACGTACATATTACACTTGGTGGATCTATTATCAACATGCCTCAATCTAGTGCGCATGCGCTGGCGTCCTTGGCAACTCACTAGGAGTCGGCATCTTGATGTGCGCGGGATGAAGGGCGCCGCTGTGACATCATCACGCGGCGCACTCATCGCGTATCACATGATGCCCACACCATGTGATGTTTGTCTACTGACAAACGCGGACATGACGCCACAGCTGATTGAGGTATGTGTATTATACAATGCTTTCACCTGGCCAATCATTTTTTGATTGGTCCTTAGGCTAGATAAATAGGAGGGACATATTTGTAGATGTCACCCCCAGACGAAGGCGGAAGCCGAAACGCGTTGGGGCCGGCCGCCATTCTTGGAGTCTCAGCTACATGGGTTAGTACTTTGATAGTGCTCCTTGGTTCAGTGTTTGCTGGTTCATGGTATTTGGGCTCTCTTATATATGCATGAACAACTCCCCGATATTTACACATATTTGAGCTTTTCTTTTTGGACATTATAACACGTTGTTTCTCAGTCCTGTTCTCTTTTGCATTTTTCATACATGGGAGTCTCATCCCTCTTACCGTTTTCCTGAAGCAGTTTAACATATTACCTGTAGCCTGTATACCTCATCCTATTTACATCACACTACCTACATTGTTGTCTTTGAGGTATACTGTAATGTGTCTTTACATATATGACCATATCCGACGTATATTGACCCATGTGGCGGCCATGCTTTTATTTGTGATTCATTTTTAGAAACTTGTTTTTTGTAAACAGTGTAATATTGTCAAATAAAAAGATTATGTAATTTTTGACTTAGAGACTCCTTGGTTCTTCTTTTTGGTGCAATATATTTTGGGAGTACAGTCGTAAGTTATAAGGGATGATATACATAATTTGTGCCAGATGATGCAGCATGTATGCCCTGTATATAGGATTTATTGTATTTTTGTCTGTATTTATTACAGAATTGGGCATCACAATCCCGATGGACTACAAAGCCAGAGAACGTGCCTGGCAGTCCAAGATTGAATCTGTTTTTAATAATGAGTCCACAGATACTAGCACCAGTGATCAGAGAAATAGTTTAGACATACAAAGGAAACTTAAGAATTTACTTCACAGACGAACAAAAACCTGGTGGAACAGAGCTTTCCTTGAACAATACATATATAAAGGGTTAATACCTAGGGGGCTGCGTATACAGCTATTTCCCTCCTTCCCTATAGATAATGAGAGCTTCATCTCTGATTGGGAAGAAGCCTGTAATATATGTTCTAAAAAGTTTATGAACCTATTGATAGGTCTCAATAAAGGAACATTAGAAACAATAGATGTTGAAATTGAGGCACTAAATATTGAATTGAAAGAGATCACTACACCAGAAAATCTCTCACTTTTTAGCCATGATTTGGATAAGCAGTTTGAGATTTGGGAGAAGGAGATACAAGTCATGAAGACCAAAAAACTTTCAAGAGATCAAAATGATGCATCTCAACACAGAGTGTATCGTTGGAGACGAAAAGAACGTCAGGGAAATTTGAGCAGATCATCCTCTATGTCATCTACTTCACTTCAAAGTGAGAATGAAGTAACAACACTACAGTCCCTCACACTTAGTCAAAGACCCACTAGATCCAAACGCAAATTTGATTACAAAGATAGTGGCTATAATAAAAGGAGAGCTAACAGACCTGCTGAATCCTTGGATCGAAATCCCAAGGTAATCAATTTGTCAGAACATATACTTTCTGTAACTGATATAAATGTATTAAGCAGAGGTTTGACTTTCTCACCGACTGCACCATTTGATGCTTTTACAGCCATAAAAGATCTGAACCTGTTTGCCAGAACCTTGATGTTCAAGAGATGGCACTATAAGGAAGAGGATCAGATCTTTGACACTGTTGAGGAAAGGACTGCACTAAGAGATCTAGAAACACTTATGGGCGAACAAGATGACATACAGGTAAGAGCCATTCCTGACTGTATAAAAAGAAAATCGGCCAAATTTCCACCTCTATTCCTATGCCCAGCAATTGATACATTCGTGAAAACAGTGTCCAAAGAATTTGATAGAATACCAACAACTTTGGTTAATGACAATTTATCTAAAAATGAAAGAGAAAGTCTCTATAAGTTAAAAAATCTTAGAGACGTCATTTACAAACCCGCCGATAAAGGGGGAAACATTGTTGTGTGGCCGAGGACGATGTACGTAAACGAAGCGAATCGTCAGTTAAGAGACAAAAAATGCTACAAAAAATTAACATTCAACCCTATCTCTTCTTATAGTGAACAACTGGCCAAAATTCTAAAACAAGCGATGGATGATGGAGTTGTGACTAAGGATTTATATGATGCACTCCTTGTTCCAATACCTGTAGTAGCGACATTGTACCTTTTGCCAAAAGTCCATAAAAATATAAAGACTCCACCAGGAAGACCGATTATCTCTGGCCAAGGTAACTTTACAGAGAACATCTGTAAATTTATAGATTATTATCTTAAGCCATTAGTGGAATGCTTACCCTCCTATATCAGGGACTCCTCAGATCTCTTACAGAAATTGGAATGCACCCATCTAGATGTCGACATGTGGTTAGTCACCTGCGACGTTGAATCGCTTTATACCAGCATTAGACACCACGATGGGATAAAAGCTACCAATTTTTTCTTGAGTACGAGCAATTTGGAGGAAGGGCTTATTAAACTGCTTGGTGTACTATTAGATTTTGCCTTGACACACAATGTGTTCACGTTCAATGAGTCATTCTACCTACAGCTCCAGGGAACGGCAATGGGGGCATCTTGTGCCCCCTCATATGCCAACTTGTTCCTGGGGCTGTGGGAGAGAAATTTGTTCCTGTCAGATCACGGTACGTCAATGAACCGGGTCATTTTTTGGGCCCGCTTCATTGACGATATCTTCTTGATCTGGCAGGGGACTCTTGAACAATTACAGCAATTTATGGCAGAATTAAATCTGAATGATCAGAATATCAAACTCACATACAAATGTGACAAAAAACAAGTAGATTTTTTGGACATTAAAATCCAATGTGATGTAAATGGTGATGTCCAAACTGATCTTTTCAGGAAAGAGACATCTGTGAATTCTCTTTTACACGCTACCTCTGCACATCCTAAACAAACTATTGCTGCTATTCCCACAGGTCAATTTCTTAGACTAAAGCGTACGTGTTCCAGAGAGGAAGATTTTAGAAAACAGGCTAAGGATTTAGAATATAGGTTTATGGATCGGGGCTACAGCAATCGGTGCATCAGGAAAGCGAAAAAAAGAGCTCAGGAAACGGAGAGAAACAAACTTTTACAACCAGCGGTTCGAGAAAATAAAATTAACGAGGTGAGATTTATCACGCCATACCATTCCCGGTGGGAAGAGATGAAAGATTATTTAAAGAGATATTGGCCGATCCTGAAAGCTGATCCGATACTCAATAAAATATTGCCTATACAGCCATCTGTAACCTATCGTCGTGCCAAAAACTTGAAAGACCATTTGGTCCGAAGTTTTTATACCCCAGTTGCACAGGGAATTAGATTCTTTGGGACCAAAGGCCCAAAATGGGGGTGTTCCCCTTGTGGAGGATGCATTTCATGTCCCAATATTGAACGTGCAGAAGAGTTTACTGATTCTGAGAAAAGTAAAATATTCAAAATCGTGTGGCACATTACATGTGCTACACGCGGGGTGGTATATTATGCAGTGTGTCCATGTAATAAAATATACATAGGACTGACCACACGCGATTTTCGAATCAGAGTACGTGAACATGTGCGGGATATTGAATCTGCAAAGGAGGTCCATGATACTGATAAAATAGAGAAATTGAAAACGATTCCACGCCATTTTAAACAGTATCACAATTGTAATTCTAGACTACTAAAGGTACGAGGAATAGACCATGTGGAATTAAATATAAGAGGTGGAGATTTGATGAAGAAATTATTGCGATTGGAAAGTAAATGGATTTGGACTTTGAAGACCATGCAGCCGAGAGGCTTAAACGAATCGCATGGGTATGCCGCGTTTCTCTGATCACTGTGTATGTGTTTGTGTGGCATCATTTTTTAACTAATCTCGTGATGTATTATTTTGTGTGATTTTAACATATGTTCCTTTTTTTCTCTCTCCTAGTTTCTCTTCCCTAGTCTACCAGATGTAGATGTGTATGAAATACCATCGATATACAGTGATGCATTATCTATACAGTGAAAGACAACAATGTATGCTGAAGCGTTGTGTTACAGTGATTGATATATATAGAACAATTTGTTCTTCAGATGTTGTCTTACTTCTATAGGAATCTATATATGGCAGCGTAGAATAATAATAAAATAATGAAATGTATAATTTTTAAACAATTTTGTAGACTTTATGAATTTTTGCACTATTGCACTTTAGTATTGAAATATATATTTCTATACTCTTAAGTATTTATTATGTTAGCACTTTTACATACAGAAAATTTCTATACATATATACATATATATATATCTTTTCACCTGACTATATGTGCATATGATTTATGTACATACAGATACATGAGCATGACAATAAACGCATATATATTTATCTCTATATTTACTTTATATGGTATGGTGTTATGCGTTTGAGATATATACTTGGATGTATGTGTATGTATGTGTATATAATTTTTGTCTGTTATATATAACACTTACTCATTTATTTATTTTATTTTCTTTTTTCACTATAAAAGATATATGTACATACACTAATTTGTACTGTTCAACACAGTATATTTTGTGACATAATGGTTTAATTCACGTTTAATTTCTTTTTTATGTCTTAATATAAAATCATGTATTTTAATATAAATCTATTATGCATTTTCTTGAAGATTTTGTGCGATATATCACATGGGTATTTCTTTTGGGTTAAAAACCATATATATTCATAGATTACTATGGTTTTTGTATAATTATAAACATTTATGAACATTGAACATCTAATTCTCATTGTACGATGTGTAATCTTTCTCTATACGTACATATTACACTTGGTGGATCTATTATCAACATGCCTCAATCTAGTGCGCATGCGCTGGCGTCCTTGGCAACTCACTAGGAGTCGGCATCTTGATGTGCGCGGGATGAAGGGCGCCGCTGTGACATCATCACGCGGCGCACTCATCGCGTATCACATGATGCCCACACCATGTGATGTTTGTCTACTGACAAACGCGGACATGACGCCACAGCTGATTGAGGTATGTGTATTATACAATGCTTTCACCTGGCCAATCATTTTTTGATTGGTCCTTAGGCTAGATAAATAGGAGGGACATATTTGTAGATGTCACCCCCAGACGAAGGCGGAAGCCGAAACGCGTTGGGGCCGGCCGCCATTCTTGGAGTCTCAGCTACATGGGTTAGTACTTTGATAGTGCTCCTTGGTTCAGTGTTTGCTGGTTCATGGTATTTGGGCTCTCTTATATATGCATGAACAACTCCCCGATATTTACACATATTTGAGCTTTTCTTTTTGGACATTATAACACGTTGTTTCTCAGTCCTGTTCTCTTTTGCATTTTTCATACATGGGAGTCTCATCCCTCTTACCGTTTTCCTGAAGCAGTTTAACATATTACCTGTAGCCTGTATACCTCATCCTATTTACATCACACTACCTACATTGTTGTCTTTGAGGTATACTGTAATGTGTCTTTACATATATGACCATATCCGACGTATATTGACCCATGTGGCGGCCATGCTTTTATTTGTGATTCATTTTTAGAAACTTGTTTTTTGTAAACAGTGTAATATTGTCAAATAAAAAGATTATGTAATTTTTGACTTAGAGACTCCTTGGTTCTTCTTTTTAATGTTATTATGGGATATCAGAGGACAATACAGGGAGGGGTAGTAGAGGACAGAACAAATCCCTGCATGTCCAGACTGTTATTATGTGATATCAGAGGACAGTAAAGGGAATAGATATAAGAGTAGAGAACTACAACTCCCAGCATGTCCAGACTATTATTATGTAATATCAGAGAACATTAAAGGGAGGGGTATAAGAGGAGAGTACTACAACTCCCAGCATGTCCAGACTGTTATTATGGGATATCAAAGGACATTACAAGGAGTAGGTATAAGAGAGAACTACAACCCCCAGCATGTCCAAAATGTTACTATGGGATACCAGAGGTTAATACAGGGAGGCAGTATGAGAAGAGAGTACTACAACTCCCAATATGTCCAGTCAGTTATTATGGGATATTAGAGGACATTACAGGGAGGAGGCATAAAAGGAGAGAACTACAACTCCCAGCATGTCCAGGTTATGATGTGATATCAGAGGACATTACAGGGATGAGGTATAAGAGAGGACTACAACTCCCAGCATGTCCAGACTGTTATTATGCGATATCAGAGGACATTACAGGGAGGAGGTATAAGAGGAGAGAACTACAACTCCCAACATGTCTAGATTGTTATTATGTGATATCAGAGGACATTACAGGGAGGGGTATAAGTAGAGAGGACTACAACTCCCAGCATGTCCACACTGTTATTATATTTTAGAGGACATTACAGGAAGGAGTATAAAAGGAGAGCACTACAACTCCCAGCATGTCTAGACTGTTATTATGTGATATCAGAGAACATTACAGAGAGGAGGTATAAGAGAGGACTACAACTCCCAGCATGTCCGGACTGTTATTATGGGATATCAGAGGACATTTCAGGGAGGAGGTATAAGAGGAGAGAACTACAACTCCTAGCATGTCCAGACTGTTATTATGGGATGTCAGGGGACATTACAGGGAGGGGTACCAGAGTAGAGTACTACAACTGCCAGCATGTCCAGGCTGTTATTATGTGATATCAGAGGACATTATGGGGAGGGGTATAAGAGGAGAAGACTACAACTCCCAGCATGTCCAGACTATTATTATGTAAGATGGACAGGAGGAATGTACGAAGCACTCACCGCATTGGCAATAGAAAGGATTTATTTGAACAGCTCTTGGTCAATGATGATGTACCAAGATGCCAACGACTGTTTAACTCTGAGAGCGCTTTGTCAAGGCTAACACGTCACTTCCTCATTGCTCCTTTTATAACACGCCCATAAGAGCTTACAAGTACAATAAAGGAAACACATAAAAAGGAACACAAGAGTGCACAGAAAATAGGTAACAAGATACTTAAAGGGAATGTGACGCTAGAAAAAAATTTTTTTTTTTTTAGTTAAACTATTAGTGTGTAGGTGATTAAACATTGTTCGAATTTTTTTAAGTTTTTTCACGAGTCAGGAAATATTATAAATTAGATTCTAATTTATAATATTTCCCAGCGCTGGTCACTAGATGGAGCAATTCCCAAAATTGCAGCATTGCATGTGGTAAAGCAACCACATTGCTTTATGCTGCAAAATTTGAGAAAACTCACTCGCTCTAGTGAGCTCTCAGAATCCCCCCCCCTCCTTTATCCTGGCTAGTGCCGGGAGAAACGAGGGGATTGAACGGTCAAACCTCCTACACTGTGTGTCGCCATTTTTTGAGCTAACACACAGTGTAGTAGGTTTACATACAGTAGTAAACACACTAAAACACGAACATACACAGAAATAACTTACCTGCTCCTGCCGCTCCCTCCGCTCCGTCTGCTACCTCCGCTCCAAGTGCACAAGTCCGGAAGCCGCGACCGGAAGTAGTAATCTTACTGTCCGGCCGCGACTTCCGGTCCACAGGAAAATGGCGCCGGACGTCGCACAGTTCAACTTGGACTGTGTTGGAGTGGCGCATGCGCCGTTCCCACACAGACGGTGTACAGCATAGTGGATGGAACGGGCCCCGTTCGCATTCACTATTGGACTGTATGTACCGTATTCCATGTCTGTATGTGTCGTTAATCGACACATACAGAGATGGAAAAAAAAAATGGCAGCCCCCATAGGGAAAAAAAAGTGAAAAAATAAAAAAAAGTAAAACACAAACACACAAATAAATAAAAAAATGTTTAATAAAACACTAAAATCAAATTGAACTAAAAAATATTTTTTTTCGTGACACTGGTCCTTTAAGATCTAACAATGTGCATGTAGAACGAAATTTATTCAACAAATTGAAACAATAATTACATTAAAAAGGAACTAAGATCGTTGCGGTCATTCAGACCCAGCGGTCCCAGTGCCTCAGTTTTTAAAATAAATTCAGCCTCCTTTCTTAATAGGGTGCCATGCCTGTCTCCCCCCGATGGGGACAATTTAATCTGAGTTAATCCTGTAATTGTTACCATGGCACTCGTTCATATGCTGCATGAATCTTGGGCAGCCCTTTCCTGTGTCTAAGGATCTCACATGTTCACCAAAGCGTTTCTGCATCTGGCGTATTGTCTTGCCTATATAAAATTTTTTGCAAGGATAGAAAATCACATAGACCACAAATTGCGATTTACAGGTAATCATGTCATCTACGTAGAACGAACAGCCCCCCAATTTTAGGTACCTTGTTTGCAAAAGCAGATCACAAAACCTACATTGGCCACATCTATAATTCCCTTTCGGTAAAGATGCTGTTAGCCAATCTCCTGACTCAGAATGGGAAGAAAACCTCCCCTTAACAAGTACGTCTCTCAGATTTTGACTGCGACGGAAAGAAACAATTGGACGTCTGGTCGAGACGTCCGTAAGTAAAGGATCATTCTCGACCAGATGCCAATTATTGTGAATAATCGAGCGTATTACTTCACTCATTGGGCTAAAAGCAAACGACAACACAAAACGTTTGCTGTCTTTTTTGAAGATCACAATCCTACGTCTAGATTTTAACAATGATCGTTGACTTTGGCCAGTAACGCGAGCTAATGATTTTGCAATGAGATGTGTAGGGCATCCCCGACTAGCTAGTCTCTGACTAAGTTCCTCAGATTGTTCAAAAAATGTGTCGTCTTGATTATTTAGTCTCCTTAGTCTCAAAAATTGTGCATACGGGATGGAATTCATAACGTGACCAGCATGATAGCTATCAAACCTTAGCAATGAATTAGTTGCAGTAGGTTTTCTATATCCCTTAGTACATAGTTGACCCTCAATCATGCTCACATGTACATCCAAAAACTCTATCTCTTGATCTCCAAATTTATAAGTAAAATTCATGTTCATCGTGTTGTTATTGAGATATTCCATGAACTGGACAAATTAATTTTGTGTCCCTGACCATACTATGAATATGTCATCGATATAACGCAAAAAGATTTGCAAATGTTTAACAAAGGGATTGGATATATTGTAAACTAATACACGCTCCAATTCTGCAAGGAAAAGGTTCGCAAAGGTGGGGGCCACAGGGGTCCCCATTGCCGTACCGGCTATCTGATGGTACCACTGTCCATCAAATTGGAAAGAGTTATGGTTGAGGACAAACTGTAACGCTTCACAGATATATTTTGAAAAAAGGGGATCGCCCTTTGTATATGCCAATTGACGACCGATAGCCTGCACACCAGCATTCTGAGGGATGCGTGTGTACAGGCTCTCGACGTCAATGGTGGCCAATTTGAAATGGGGTTGCCACCCAAAATCAGTAATGATAGATAGAAATTCCTTCGGTGTCCCTTAGATACGAAGGGATGTTCAACAACAGGGGACGTAATAACCAATCTAAGTAGCGGGAGAGTGGCTCAATGACCGAGCCTCTCCCCGCCACGATAGGACGACCTGGTGGATGGGTCATAGATTTATGTATCTTAGGAATCATATACCAATATGGCTTATGTGGTAGGGATATAATCAATTTCTCCGCAAATCGATCTGAGAAAAACCCTCCCTCTACTTGTAAAGGATCTGCCAGGCACAACATCTGTGTATACGCCCATAGGTAATCAGTCTGCACCTGAGTCTATGTCTCTGAGACTGACTCCAGCTTCCACCACTCAGGATGGCAGGCTTAGGAGTGGCAGAGCCTATCGCAGCCTGGCCAGACGGAGCTAGCTCCCGCCCTCTGTCTATTTATACCTGCCTTTCCTGTTCCTCCTTTGCTTGTGATTCTTCTCGTGTGGTTTCCTGGCCCAGCTACAGCTTCTGACTATTTGATCCTGCTCCATTCTGACCCTGGCTTACTGACTACTCTTCTGCTCTGCGTTTGGTACCTCGTGCACTCCTGGTTTGACTCGGCTTGTTCACCACTCTTGTTGCTCACGGTGTTGCCGTGGGCAACTGCCCCATTTTCCTTAGCTTTGTGTACCCTTGTCTGTTTGTCTCGTGCACTTACTGAGAGTAGGGACCGCCGCCAAGTTGTACCCCGTCGCCTAGGGCGGGTCGTTGCAAGTAGGCAGGGACAGAGTGGCGGGTAGATTAGGGCTCACTTGTCCGTTTCCCTACCCCCATCATTACATAATCACAAGCCCATATACCTAGTCTACCCTGGTCCCTGACACTACTATGGACCCCCTTGAGACCCTGGCCCAGCAAATGCAGGGTCTCTCCCTACAGGTCCAGGCCCTGGCTCAGAGGGTCAACCAGCCTGACGCTACCATGGTAGTGCCCCTCACCTCACCTCTTGAACCCCACCTCAAGTTGCCTGACGGGTTCTCAGGGGCCGGAGGACTTTTCTCTCCTTTCGGGACAGTTGTAGGCTCTACTTTCGCTTAAAGCCTCACTCCTCAGGTTCTGAGAGCCAGAGGGTGGGTATAATTATGTCCCGGCTCCAGGAAGGGGCCCAAGAGTGGGCCTTCTCCTTGGCTCCTGACGCCCCTGAACTTTCCTCCATTGATCGTTTCTTTTCTGCTCTCGGACTCATTTATGACGAGACTGACAGGACTGCCTTTGCCGAGAGTCAGCTGGTGACCTTACGTCAGGGTAAGAGACCTGTTGAGGAGTATTGTTCTGACTTTAGGAAGTGGTGCGTAGCTTCTCAGTGGTATGACCCTGCCTTAAGGTGCCAGTTTAGGTTGGGTCTGTCGAACGCCCTGAAAGACCTGCTAGTTAGCTATCCCTCTTCTGACTCCCTAAACCAGGTTATGGCTTTAGCGGTACGACTTGACCGACGTCTCAGCGAACGACAACTTGAACGTTTTTGTGTTTTCCCCTCTGACTCCCCCATGATGTCTCCCGAGGTCCCGTTGCTTCGCTCTTCCACGGAAGACTCGGAGGTACCTATGCAACTCGGGGCCTCCGTGTCCCCCCGACAACGTAGAGAGTTCCGCAGGAAGAATGGTCTCTGCTTCTATTGTGGGGATGACAAGCATCAAGTGAACACCTGTCCTAGCCGTAAGAATAAGCAGCCGGAAAACTTCAGCGCCTAAGTGGTCATCGGGGAGGTCACTTGGGCGCACAGGTATTTCCCATAAATCTGAAACGTAGTAAAATCTTGCTTCCCTTTCAGGTCTCTTTTGGTGGTAGGTCTGCTACCGGCAGTGCCTTAGTGGATTCAGGGTCTTCTGCTAATATCATGTCTGTGGAATTTGCTATGTCTCTAGCTATGCCTTTGATTGATTTGCTTAAACCTGTCCCGGTAGTGGGTATCGACTCCACTCCTCTTGCTAATGGTTATTTTACACAGCATACCCCTGTTTTTGAACTCCTTGTTGGCTCCATGCATTTGGAGCAGTGCTCTGTACTGTTGATGCAGGGATTATCGTCCGATTTGGTTTTAGGCCTTCCCTGGTTGCAGTTGCATAATCCCACGTTTGACTGGAATACTGGGGAGCTTACCAAATGGGGTAATGAATGCTTGACGTCATGTTTTTCTGTTAATTCTATTTCTCCCCCTGAGGAGGTGAACACGCTACCTGAGTTTGTTCAGGACTTCGCTGATGTTTTCTCTAAGGAGGCCTCCGAAGTGTTACCTCCTCATAGAGAATACGATTGCGCTATCGAATTGATACCAGGAGCTAAGCTCCCTAAGGGTAGGATATTTAATCTTTCTTGTCCCGAACATGAAGCCATGAGAGAGTATATCCAGGAATGCCTGGCCAAGGGTTACATTCGCTCCTCTACTTCTCCGGTAGGTGCTGGCTTCTTCTTCGTAGGGAAGAAGGATGGTGGTCTTAGGCCATGCATTGACTACCGAAACTTGAATAAGGTCACTGTAAGGAACCAGTATCCCCTTACTTTGATTCCTGATCTCTTTAATCAGGTTCAGGTGGCCCAATGGTTCTCTAAGTTTGATCTACGGGGGGCGTATAACCTTATCCGCATCAAAGAGGGGGATGAGTGGAAGACTGCGTTTAACACGCCCGAAGGTCATTTCGAATACCTCGTCATGCCCTTTGGGTTGTGTAATGCTCCTGCGGTCTTCCAGAATTTCATAAATGAGATTTTAAGAGATTACCTGGGGGTATTTCTTGTAGTGTACCTTGATGACATACTGGTGTTTTCCAAGGACTTGTCCTCCCACATTGAGCATGTCAGGAAGGTGCTCCAGGTCCTTCGGGAAAACAAACTGTTTGCGAAAACCGAAAAATGTGTGTTTGGGGTACAGGAGATACCATTTTTGGGTCAAATCCTCACTCCTCATGAATTCCGCATGGACCCCGCCAAGGTCCAGGCTGTGGCGGAATGGGTCCAACCTGCCTCCCTGAAGGCGTTACAGTGTTTCTTGGGGTTCGCTAATTATTACAGGAGATTTATTGCTAACTTCTCGGTTATCGCTAAGCCTCTTACGGACCTCACTCGCAAAGGTGCTGATCTCCTCCACTGGCCTCCTGAGGCTGACCAGGCCTTTGAGGTCCTTAAGAAGTGCTTTATCTCGGCCCCGATGCTGGTTCAGCCCAACCAAATGGAGCCATTTATCGTGGAAGTTGACGCATCCGAGGTGGGAGTGGGGGCTGTCTTGTCCCAGGGTACCAGGTCCCTCACCCATCTCCGTCCCTGTGCCTACTTCTCCAGGAAGTTTTCGCCCACTGAGAGTAACTATGATATTGGCAACCGCGAACTCTTAGCCATTAAATGGGCATTTGAAGAGTGGCGCCACTTCCTGGAGGGGGCTAGGCATCAGGTAACGGCTCTTACCGACCACAAGAATCTGGTTTTCCTAGAATCTGCACAGAGGCTAAACCCGAGACAAGCTCGATGGGCGCTATTTTTTACCAGATTCAACTTTTTGGTTACCTATAGGGCTGGGTCTAAAAATATTAAGGCCGATGCACTGTCGTGTAGCTTCATGGCCAGCCTTACTTTGGAGGAAGATCCTGCTTGTATTTTGCCTCCTGGTTTAATCATTTCTTCTATTGATTCTGATTTAGTCTCTGAAATTGCGGCTGATCAAGGTTCAGCTCCCGGGAACCTTCCTGAGGACAAGCTGTTTGTTCCCCTGCAATTCTGGCTAAGGGTACTTAGGGAAAATCATGACTCCGCACTATCTGGTCATCCAGGCATCCTGGGTACCAAACACCTCGTTGCCAGAAACTATTGGTGGCCTGGGTTGCCTAAAGACGTTAAGGCATACGTCGCCGCTTGTGAGGTTTGTGCTAGGTCCAAGACTCCCAGTTCCCGACCAGCGGGCTTACTATGTTCTTTGCCCATTCCCCAGAGACCTTGGACCCATATATCCATGGATTTTATCACCGATTTGCCTCCATCTCAAGGCAAGTTGGTGGTGTGGGTTGTAGTAGACCGCTTCAGGAAGATGTGCCACTTTGTGTCCCTCAAGAAACTACCCAATGCCAAGACGTTAGCTACCTTGTTTGTCAAACACATCCTGCGTCTCCATGGGGTCCCTGTCAATATTGTTTCGGACAGAGGGGTACAATTTGTTTCTTTGTTTTGGAGAGCCTTCTGTAAAAAGTTGGAGATTGATCTGTCCTTCTCCTCTGCCTTCCATCCTGAAACTAATGGCCAAACTGAGAGGACTAATCAATCTCTAGAATAATATTTAAGGTGTTTTATCTCTGACTGTCAATATGATTGGGTCTCATTCATTCCCCTCGCCGAATTTTCCCTTAATAACTGGGTCAGTAACTCGTCAGGGGTCTCCCCCTTTTTCTGTAATTTTGGGTTTAATCTACGGTTCTCCTCCGTTTCACCTGGTAGTTCCAACAATCCCGAGGTAGAGGTCGTTCACCAGGAACTGTGCACAGTCTGGGCCCAGGTTCAGAAGAACCTAGAGGCGTCCCAGAGCATACAAAAAACTCAGGCTGATAGAAGACGTTCTGCTAACCCCTTGTTTATGGTCGGGGATCTGGTGTGGTTATCGTCTAGGAACTTGCGCCTTAAGGTCCCATCCAAGACGTTTGCTCCCCGGTTTATTGGGCCATATAAGGTCATTGAAGTCCTCAATCCTGTCTCCTTCCGACTGGAGTTGCCCCCATCTTTTCGAATACACGACGTGTTTCATGCCTCCCTCCTTAAACGTTGCTCCCCGTCCTTGGCTCCCTCGAGGAAACCTCCTGTTCCCGTTCTCACCCCTGAGGGGGTGGAATTCGAGGTGGCCAAGATTGTGGACAGCAAGATGGTCCAAGGCTCCCTCCAGTACCTGGTCCATTGGAGAGGATACGGGCCTGAGGAGAGGACTTGGGTACCCGCCCAGGATGTTCAAGCTGGGGTATTGGTCAGGAAGTTCCACCTTCGTTTCCCCAATAAACCAGGTCCACTTAGAAAGGGTCCGGTGGCCCCTCATAAAAGGGGGGGGTACTGTAAAGGATCTGTGGCAGGCACAACTTCTGTGTATACGCCCATAGGTAATCAGTCTGCACCTGAGTCTATGTCTCTGAGACTGACTCCAGCTTCCACCACTCAGGATGGCAGGCTTAGGAGTGGGAGAGCCTATCGCAGCCTGGCCAGACGGAGCTAGCTCCCGCCCTCTGTCTATTTATACCTGCCTTTCCTGTTCCTCCTTTGCTTGTGATTCTTCTCGTGTGGTTTCCTGGCCCAGCTACAGCTTCTGACTATTTGATCCTGCTCCATTCTGACCCTGGCTTACTGACTACTCTTCTGCTCTGCGTTTGGTACCTCGTGCACTCCTGGTTTGACTCGGCTTGTTCACCACTCTTGTTGCTCACGGTGTTGCCGTGGGCAACTGCCCCATTTCCCTTAGCTTTGTGTACCCTTGTCTGTTTGTCTCGTGCATTTACTGAGCGTAGGGACCGCCGCCCAGTTGTACCCCGTCGCCTAGGGCGGGTCGTTGCAAATAGGCAGGGACAGAGTGGCGGGTAGATTAGGGCTCACTTGTCCGTTTCCCTACCCCCATCATTACACTACTCCTCGCCTTAATAATGATATCAAAGATCCCAGGTATGTCATGGTTGGGTCCTTATCAAGCAATTTATATACTGTGCGATCATTCAATTGGTGAAGGGCCTCCTCTACATAATAATTACTGGACAGGAGATCAATGTTGCCCGCCTTGTCTGCTGGCTTCAGGACGATATTATTGTTGGAGCAGAGCCATCTCAGCTCTTTACATTCCTCATTTGATAGATTGGGAGAGACAGTGGGATATTGTAAACATTTCACTTCTCTCAACACCTTTTTATAGAATACGTCCAACGGAGACCCAGCAGGCAAGGGGGGATTGAAAGTGGATGGGACACCTCCCATAAATCTATCACTGCAACCGTATGTATCTTCACACAGAGGGGTCATCCAATGGGATACCCATAAGTGTGTGCAGCATATTTATGTCATCTTGTCCAAAATTCTCACTGAAACTAAAACCCAGTTGTCCAACTCTAACTTTTCCCTCGCCTATCAGGTGATCCCTTTCTTGAACTTGATTAGAAAACATACGATGCAAATTCATTTTGCGTACTGACTTAAATAAATCAATTTCAAATTTAGTGAGATCAAATGTAGAAGTGATACAATAGTTGAGACCTTTAGAAAGTAACGAAATACAAACAGGTGACAAAACCACATTAGTGAGATTAACCACTGTAATTTCGCCCTCATGACCTAAGGAACAAAAATCATTGCCACTGAAAATGTCATGTATAGACAAATCTTCTATTTTCTCCAAGAGACCTGTTTCCGTTTTGTCCCTGCGTTGCTTCCTCTGCCGACCACGTCGTATCCTCCTTGTAAAGGGATATATCCCTTCTCACCGATTATGTTATCAGGATTATCCGGTGGGGTACTTTGTACAGGTGTTTCATCACAATGGCTGGAATCAGAGCCAGAATCGTTTGTCCAAAAGTCTGGATTTTTGCCAAAGGTTTTAGGACGTTGCAATCTCCTAGTTTTGCGATTACCCCAGTTGAAGACACGATCATTATCAAAATCAGACTTATCTCTGATGAATTTATCTTTTTTCCGTTCTTTTATTTCAGATTGAATCGGAATAATCTTTTTATCCACTTTTTTGATAAACGACTGGAATTGCAAATCAGTCAATCTAGATTTGAGCTCCATTTTGACTTTTCAAATTCAAGGAGTGCTGTATATGTAATTGCTTCCACATGGCTGTAAATACTTTGTCGTCTTGGTATTGTGAAATGTCTTTATACATCCGTAGACCTCTGGGTGATCTGCTGCTGTCTTTATAAGACTGCAAAGAATTGACAGTCCAGAATAGCTTGACTTCTTTTTCAGATAGGAACAACACCCTATTTTCCAAGGCTTTAGTACCTAGCACCTGCAACTCGTCTTTGAGATTGCACTGTGCAAAAAACGCATCCACATCCACACGACCTGCGATAATCCATAGCACTGATTAGAAACAGCGTGCTCAAACCCGAGCAAGAGAGTCAATGGTATTGAATCAAAGGAGAAAAAAGAGCAAAGCAAGTGCAGAGCAAAACATAGACTCACATATGCAAGTAGTGTGGCACAAAACACATGGGATACAGCTGTCAAGTTTGTTGCCGGCAGGGTGCTCATCGATAGAAAATAAAGCACGTATGCAAAACTTGAAGATGGACAGGAGGAATGTACGAGGCACTCACCGTAGTGGCAATAGAAAGGATTTATTTGAACAGATCTCGGTCAATGGTGATGTGAAAGATGCCAACGACCGTTTCACGCCGAGAGCGCTTTGTCAAGGCTGACACGTCACTTCCTCATTGCTCCTTTTATAACACGCCCGTAGGAGCTATTATTATGTAATATCAGAGGACATTAGAGGGAGGGGTATAAGAGGAGAGAACTACAACTCCCAGCATGTCCAGACTATTATGATGGAATATCAGAGGATATTACAGCGAGTGGTATAAGAGGAGAGTACTACAACTCCCAGGATGTCCAGACTGTTATTATGGGATATCAGAGGACATTACACGGAGGAGGTATAAAAGGAGAGAACTACAACTCCCAGCATGTCCAGACTATTATTATGGGATATCAGAGGACATTACAGGGAGTGGTATAAGAGGAGAGTACTACAAATCCCAGGATGTCCAGTCTGTTATTATGGGATATCAGAGTGCATTACAGGGAGGAGGTATTAGAGGAGAGAACTACAACTCCCATCATGTCCAGACTGTTATTATGGGATATCAGAGGAAATTACAGGGAGGAGGTATAAGGCTGGGTTCACACGTGGCGGAATTTCACTTAAATTCCGCTGCGGACACTCCGCAGCGTTAATCCGCAGCGGAGCCGTTTGTCCATTGACTTTCACTTTAATTTAGCAGTGTTCGTTTAGACGATGCGTACAATTCTGCTGCGGAGCATAGGCTGCGGAGCGGAATTTGGTGTCCGCAGCATGCTCTGTCTGTTGCGGAGCAGTGGCGGACTCATGGCGGAATTTCTCCATTGACTTCAATGGAGATTCTAATTTCCGCAATGAAGTCCGCAGCTGTCATGCACATGTTATGTGTGCTGCGGATGCGTCTTGCTTTTTTAACTTGACATTTCTTCATTCTGGCTGGACCTATGTATTTCTAGGTCTACAGCCAGACTGAGGAAGTCAATGGGGCTCCCGTAATGACGGGAGCGTTGCTAGGAGACGTCTGTAAATAGTCACTGTCCAGGGTGCTGAAAGAGTTAAGCGATCGGCAGTAACTGTTTCTGCACCCGGGACAGTGACTACCGATCACAATATAGAGCAACCTGTCAAAAAAATATAAGTTCATACTTACCGAGAACTCCCTGCTTGTGTCTCCAGTCCGGCCTCCCAGGATGACGTTTCAGTCTAAGTGACGGCTGCAGCCAATCACAGGCCAAGCACAGGCTGCAGCGGTCACATGGACTGGCGCGTCATCCAGGGAGGTCGGGCTGGATGCCGAAAGAGGGACGCGTCACCAAGACAACGGCCGGTAAGTATGAAAATCGTTTACTTTCACTAGGGAAAGTGCTGTCCCTTCTCTCTATCCTGCACTGATAGGGAGAAGGGAAGCACTTTTCCCGCAGTCCGCAGCAGCTAGTCCGCATCAATTTTCTGCACATTTTGTGCAGATCCGCAGCAGAATCTGCAACGCAGATTCTGTGCGGCATTGATGCGGACAGTTGCGGAGGAAATCCGCCACGTGTGGTCATGCCCTAAGAGGAGAGAACTACAACTCCCATCATGTCCAGACTGTTATTATGGGATATCAGAGGAAATTACAGGGAGGAGGTATAAGAGGAGAGAACTACAACTCCCAGCATGTCCAGACTGTTATTATGGGATATCAGAGGACATTACAGGGAGGATGTATAAGAGGAAAGCACTACAACTCCCAGCATGTCCAGGCTGTTGTTATATCATTACAGGGAGGAGGTATAAGATGGGAGAACTACAACGCCCAGGAAGCCCAGACTGTAATTATGTGATATCAGAGGACATTACAGGGAGGAGGCATTAGAGGAGAGGACTAGAGCTCCCAGCATGTCCAGACTGTTATTATGTAATATCAGAGGACACTACAAGGAGGAGTATAAGAGGAGTGAGAAAACTGCAACTCCCAGCATGTCCAGGCTATTATTATGTAATATAAGAGGACATTAAAGGGAGGGGTAGAAGAAGAGAGAACTACAACTACTAGCATGTCCAGACTGTTATTATGGGATATCAGAGGACATAACAGGGAGGGGTATAAGACTAGAGTACTACAAATCCCAGCATTTCCATACTGTTATTATGTGATATCAGAGGACATTACATGGAAGAGGTATAAGAGGAGAGAACTACAACTCCCAGCATGTCCAGACTGTTATTATGTGATATCAGAAGACATTACAGGGAGGAGGTATAAGAGGAGAGAACTACAACTCCCAGCATGTCCAGACTATTATTATGGAATATTACAGGGAGGGGTAATTGAGGAGTGTACTAAAGCTCCCAGGATGTCCAGACTGTTATTATGGGATATCAGCGGAGATTACAGGGAGGAGGTATTAGAGGAGAGGACTACAACTCCCAGCATGTCCAGACTGTTATTATGGGATATCAGAGGACATTACAGGGAGGAGGCATTAGAGGAGAGGACTACAACTCCCAACATGTCCAGACTGTTATTATGTAATATCAGAGGACACTACAAGGAGGAGTATAAGAGGAGTGAGAAAACTGCAACTCCCAGCATGTCCAGACTATTATTATGTAATATCAGAGGACATTAGAGGGAGGGGTAGAAAAGGAGAGGACTACAACTCCTAGCATGTCCAGACTGTTATTATGGAATATTAGAGGACATTACAGGGAGGAGGTATAAGAGGAGAGGACTACAACTCCTAGCATGTCCAGAATATTATTATGGGATATCAGAGGACATAACAGGGAGGGGTATAAGAGTAGAGTACTACAACTCCCAGCATGTCCAGGCTGTTATTATGGGATATCAGAGGACAATAAAGGGAGGGGTAGTAGAGGAGAGAACAAATCCCAGCATGTCCATACAGTTATTATGGTATATCAGAGGACATTACACGGAGGAGGTATAAGAGGAGAGAACTACAACTCCCAGCATGTCCAGGCTGTTATTATGGGATATCAGAGGACATTACACAGAGGAGGTATAAGAGGTTAGAGCCTGTGTGTGCTGTCCTCTGAAGGGAGTATTACACACCGTTGTAGGAAATCTTCAGTTTCTTGGCAATTTCTCGCATGGAATAGCCTTCATTTCTAAGAACAAGAATAGACTGTCGAGTTTCACATGAAAGCTCTCTTTTTCTAGCCATTTGGAGAGCTTAATCGAACCCACAAATGTAATGCTCCAGATTCTCAAGTAGCTCAAAGGAAGGTCAGTTTTATAGCTCCTCTAAACAGCAAAACTGTTTACAGCGGTGCTAACATAATTATACAAGGGTTTTCAAGTGTTTTCTAATCATCCATTAGCCTTCTAAGGGTATGTTCACACTGCCTATTTACGGACGTAATTCGGGCGTTTTTGCCCCGAATTACGTCTGAAAATAGCGCCTCAATAGCGCTGACAAACATCTGCCCATTGAAAGCAATGGGCAGACGTTTGTCTGTTCACACGAGGCGTATATTTACGCGCCGCTGTCAAATGACGGCGCGTAAATAGACGCCCGCGTCAAAGAAGTGACCTGTCACTTCTTTGGCCGTAATTGGAGCCGCTATTCATTGACTCCAATGAATAGCAGCGCTAATTACGGCCGTAATTGACGCGGCGTTCAAGCGCCTGCACATGCCGGTACGGCTGAATTTACGGGGATGTTTTCAGGCTGAAACATCCCCGTAATTTCAGCCGTTACGGACCCCCGCCGTGTGAACATACCCTAACACAGTTAGCAAACACAATGTACCATTAGAACACTGGAGTGATGGTTGCTGGAAATGGGCCTCTATACACCTATGTAGATATTGCATTAAAAACCAGACGTTTGCAGCTAGAATATTCATTTAGCACATTAACAATGTATAGAGTGTGTTTCTGATTAATTTAATGTTATCTTCATTGAAAAAAACTGTGCTTTTCTTTCAAAAATAAGGAAATTTCTAAGTTACCCTAAAACTTTTGATCGGTACTGTATAAGAGAGGACTACAACTCCCAGCATGTCCAGACTGTTATTATGTGATATCAGTGAACATTACAGGGAGCAGAGAGAACTACAACCCCCAGCATGTTCAAAATGTTACAATGGGATACCAGAGGTTAATACAGAGAGGCAGTATAAGAAGAGAGTACTACAACTCCCAGTATGTCCAGACTGTTATTTTGAGATATCAGCGGACATTACAGGGAGGAGGTATAAGAGGAGAGAACTACAACTCCCAGCATGTCCAGACTGTTATTATGTGATATCAAAAGACATTACAGAGAGGAGGTATAAGAGGAGAGGACTACATCCCCCAGCAGGTCCAGACTGTTATTATGTGATATCAGAGGACATTACAGGGAGGAGGTATAAGAAGAGAGGACTACTACTCCCAGGATGTCCAGACTGTTATTATGTGATATAAGAGGACATAACAGGAAGGAGTATAAAAGGAGAGTACTACAACTACCAGCATGGCCAGACTGTTAATATGTGATATCAGAGGACATTACAGGGAGGAGTATAATAGGAGAGAACTACAACTCCCAGCATGTCCAGACTATTATTATGTGATATCAGAGGAAATTACAGGGATGAGTATAAAAGGAGAGAACCACAACTCCCAGCATGTCCAGACTGTTATTATGGGATATCAGAGGACATTACAGGGAGGAGGAATAAGAAGAGTGTACTACAACTCCCAGTATGTCCAAACTGTTATTATGGGATATCAGTGGACACTACAATGAGGAGTATTAGAGGAGTGAGAAAATGGCAACTCCCAGCATGTCCAGACTATTATTATGTGATATCAGAGGACATTACAGGGAGGAGGTATAAGAGGAGAGGACTACAACTTCCAGCATGTCCAGACTGTTATTATTTGATATCAGAGGACATTACAGGGATGAGGTATAAGAGAGGACTACAACTCCTAGCATGTTCAGACTGTTATTATGTGATATCAGAGAACATTACAGGGTGCAGGTATAAGAGAGAACTACAACCCCCAGCATGTTCAAAATGTTACTATGGGATACCAGAGGTTAATACAGAAAGGCAGTATAAGAAGAGAGTACTACAACTCCCAGCATGTCCAGACTGTTATTATGTGATATCAAAAGACATTACAGAGAGGAGGTATAAGAGGAGAGGACTACAACTCCCAGCAGGTCCAGACTGTTATTATGTGATATCAGAGGACATTACAGGGAGGAGTATAGGAGGAGAGGACTACAACTCCCAGCATGTCCAGACTATTATTATGTGATATCAGAGGATATTACAGGGAGGAGGTATGAGGAGAGAACTACAACTCCCAGCATGTCCAGACTGTTATTATGGGATATCAGAGGACATTACAGGGAGGGGTATAAGAGGAGAGAACTATAACTCCCAGAATGTCCAGACTGTTACTATGTGATTTCAGAGGACATTACAGGGAGGAGTATAAGAGAGCACTACAACTCCCAGCATGTCCAGATTGTTATTATGTGATATCAGAGGACATTACAGGGATGAGTATAAAAGGAGAGAACTACAACTCCCAGCATGTCCAGACTGGTATTATGTGATGTCAGTGGATATTACAGGGAGAAGGTGTAAGAGGAGAGTACTACAACTCCCAGCATGTCTAGACTGTTATTATGGGATATCAGAGGACATTACAGGGATGAGTATAAAATGAGAGAACTACAACTCCCAGCATGTCCAGACTGTTATTATGTGATATCAGAGGACATTACAGGGAGGAGGTATAAGAGGAGAGGACTACAACTCCCAGCATGTCCAGACTGTTATTATGTGATATCAGAAGACATTACAGGGAGGAGGTATAAGAGGAGAGGACTACAAAACCCAGCATGTCCAGACTGTTATTATGTGATATCAGAAGACATTACAGGGAGGAGGTATAAGAGGAGAGAACTACAACTCCCAGCATGTGCAGGCTGTTATTATGTGATATCAGAGGACATTACAGGGAGGAGGTATAAGAAGAGAGAGCTACAAAACCCAGCATGTCCAGACTGTTATTATGGGCTATAACGTCACGTGCTAATTACTTCTCGACACAGCACAGTAGCCCCGCCACCTCACATAGACCCGCCCGTCATGACACGTCATCAACATGGTCGGTCATCCCACGTCTCCTCCCCACTGATCAGCTCCGCCCCATCTGTATTGGTCACAGGGTGTTGACGTCATCATAGGTACGTCTTCCCCCACGTCTCCTCCCCGCTCATAAGCCCCGCCCCTTCAACGTTGGTCACATTGTGCAGACGTCATCACAGGTCCTTTAGCCACAACCCATTATATTTCGCACCCATCACTCCTGCACTGGTCACATGATCCTCTTTACCCCTCATGTCACGTGATCATCATCACAGGTCCTTCACCACTTCTCCTCCACTGATAAGCTCCGCCCCTCCGGCCCCGGTCACCTGGTGATGACGTCATCTCAGGTCCTTCAGCTATTGCCGTGTGTGAGGTAGAGAGCAGCGCTAGTCGGGTGTTCTCTCTGTTATCAGAGTTACCCCTGTATGACTGTGTATACAGAGAGCAGTCAATCATTGAGTGACCCCGTCCACTCGACGCGTAGCCGGGATTTAACCCCTCCAGTGCCGGCCTCTTTGGGGTAAGTTGTTATCTCTGGTCTTTGTAGTGGTCGGATGTTTTGTGGGACGAGTCGTATTTTGTAATGATGTAAATTAGGTTCACGACCTCCCAACTTTCAAATAGTGTAAAGACGGACAACCGATGCGGCGCGCGTAAGCCACACCTCTAATCCAGCCCAATCTCCGCCCATACACACCCGATTCAGCCCATAAAGTAAAATGCCCCCATCGCTGCCCCATACAGTATAATGTCCCCATACAGTATAATGTCCCCATACAGTATAATGTCCCCATACAGTATAATGCCCCCATACAGTATAATGCCCCCATACAGTATAATGCCCCCATACAGTATAATGCCCCCATACAGTATAATGTCCCCATACAGTATAATGCCCCCATACAGTATAATGCCCCCATACAGTATAATGCCCCCATACAGTATAATGCCCCCATACAGTATAATGCCCCCATACAGTATAATGTCCCATACAGTATAATGCCCCCATACAGTATAATGCCCCCATACAGTATAATGTCACCATACAGTATAATGTCCCCATACAGTATAATGTCCCCATACAGTATAATACCCCCATACAGTATAATGTCCCCATACAGTATAATGCCCCCATACAGTATAATGCCCCCATACACTATAATGCCCCATACAGTATAATGCCCCCATACAGTATAATGCCCCCATACAGTATAATGCCCCCATACAGTATAATGCCCCCATACAGTATAATGTCCCCATACAGTATAATGTCCCCATACAGTATAATGCCCCCATACAGTATAATGCCCCTATACAGTATAATGCCCCTATACAGTATAATGCCCCATACAGTATAATGCCCCCATACAGTATAATGCCCCCATACATTATAATGCCAACATACAGTATAATACCCCCATACATTATAATAGCCCCATACATTATAATGTCCCCATAAAGTATAAGGCCTGCATACAGTATAATGCCCCTATACAGTATAATGCCCTATACAGTATAATGCCCCCATACAGTATAATATCCCCATCCAGTATAATGTCCCCATACAGTATAATGCCCCCATACAGTATAATGCTCCCATACAGTATAATGACCCCATACAGTATAATGACCCCATACAGTATAATGCCCTCATACAGTATAATGTCCCCCATACAGTATAATGTCCCCCATACAGTATAATGTCCCCCATACAGTATAATGCCCCCATACAGTATAATGCCCCTATACAGTATAATGCCCCATACAGTATAATGTCCCATACTGTATAATGCCCCATACAGTATAATGCCCCCATACAGTATAATGCCCCCATACAGTATAATGCCTCCATACAGTATAATGCTCCCATACAGTATAATGTCCCATACAGTATAATGCCCCCATACAGTATAATGCCCCCATACAGTATAATGCCCCCATACAGTATAATGCCCCCATACAGTATAATGCCCCCATACAGTATAATGCCCCTATACAGTATAATGCCCCCATACAGTATAATGCCCCCATACAGTATAATGCCCCCATACAGTATAATGCCCCCATACAGTATAATGCCACCATACAGTATAATGCCCCCATACAGTATAATGCCCCCATACAGTATAATGCCCCCATACAGTATAATGCCTCCATACAGTATAATGCCCCCATACAGTATAATGCCCCCATACAGTATAATGCCCCCATACAGTATAATGCCCCCATACAGTATAATGTCCCCATACAGTATAATGTCCCCATACAGTATAATGCCCCATACAGTATAATGCCCCATACAGTATAATGTCCCCATACAGTATAATGCCCCCATACAGTATAATGCCCCCATACAGTATAATGCCCCCATACAGTATAATGTCCCCATACAGTATAATGTCCCCATACAGTATAATGTCCCCATACAGTATAATGCTCCCATACAGTATAATGCCCCATACAGTATAATGTCCTATACAGTATAATGTCCCCATACAGTATAATGTCCCCATACAGTATAATGCCCTCATAAAAGTATAATGCTCCCATACAGTATAATGTCCCATACAGTATAATGCCCCCATACAGTATAATGCCCCATACAGTATAATGTCCCCATACCGTATAATGCCCCCATACAGTATAATGCTCCCATACAGTATAATGTCCCATACAGTATAATGCCCCCATACAGTATAATGCCCCCATACAGTATAATGTCCCCCATACAGTATAATGTCCCCATACAGTATAATGTCCCCATACAGTATAATGTCCCCATACAGTATAATGTCCCCCATACAGTATAATGTCCCCCTACAGTATAATGCCCCATACAGTATAATGCCCCCATACAGTATAATGCCCCCATACAGTATAATGCCCCTATACAGTATAATGCCCCTATACAGTATAATGCCCCATACAGTATAATGCCCCCATACAGTATAATGCCCCCATACATTATAATGCCAACATACAGTATAATACCCCCATACATTATAATGCCCCATACATTATAATGTCCCCATAAAGTATAAGGCCTGCATACAGTATAATGCCCCTATACAGTATAATGCCCTATACAGTATAATGCCCCCATACAGTATAATATCCCCATCCAGTATAATGTCCCCATACAGTATAATGCCCCCATACAGTATAATGCTCCCATACAGTATAATGACCCCATACAGTATAATGACCCCATACAGTATAATGCCCCCCTACAGTATAATGCCCCCGTACAGTATAATGCCCTCATACAGTATAATGCCCTCATACAGTATAATGCCCCCATACAGTATAATGTCCCCCATACAGTATAATGTCCCCCATACAGTATAATGTCCCCCATACAGTATAATGCCCCCATACAGTATAATGCCCCTATACAGTATAATGCCCCATACAGTATAATGTCCCATACTGTATAATGCCCCATACAGTATAATGCCCCCATACAGTATAATGTCTCCATACAGTATAATGCTCCCATACAGTATAATGTCCCATACAGTATAATGCCCCCATACAGTATAATGCCCCCATACAGTATAATGCCCCCATACAGTATAATGCCCCCATACAGTATAATGCCCCCATACAGTATAATGCCCCCATACAGTATAATGCCCCCATACAGTATAATGCCCCTATACAGTATAATGCCCCCATACAGTATAATGCCCCCATACAGTATAATGCCCCCATACAGTATAATGCCACCATACAGTATAATGCCCCCATACAGTATAATGCCCCCATACAGTATAATGCCTCCATACAGTATAATGCCCCATACAGTATAATGCCCCATACAGTATAATGCCCCATACAGTATAATGCCCCCATACAGTATAATGCCCCCATACAGTATAATGCCCCCATACAGTATAATGCCCCCATACAGTATAATGTCCCCATACAGTATAATGCTCCCATACAGTATAATGCCCCATTCAGTATAATGTCCTATACAGTATAATGTCCCCATACAGTATAATGTCCCCATACAGTATAATGTCCCCATACAGTATAATGCCCTCATAAAAGTATAATGCTCCCATACAGTATAATGTCCCATACAGTATAATGCCCCCATACAGTATAATGCCCCCGTACAGTATAATGTCCCCGTACCGTATAATGCCCCCATACAGTATAATGCTCCCATACAGTATAATGTCCCATACAGTATAATGCCCCCATACAGTATAATGCCCCCATACAGTATAATGTCCCCCATACAGTATAATGTCCCCATACAGTATAATGTCCCCATACAGTATAATGTCCCCCATACAGTATAATGTCCCCATACAGTATAATGCCCCATACAGTATAATGCCCCCATACAGTATAATGCCCCATACAGTATAATGCCCCTATACAGTATAATGCTCCCATACAGTATAATGCCCACATACAGTATAATGCCCCCATACAGTATAATGCCCCACACAGTATAATGCCCCACACAGTATAATGCCCCACACAGTATAATGCCCCACACAGTATAATGCCCGCATGCAGTATAATGTCCCCATGCAGTATAATGCCCCCATGCAGTATAATGCCCCCATACAGTATAATGTCCTATACAGTATAATGTCCCCATACAGTATAATGTCCCCATACAGTATAATGTCCCCCATACAGTATAATGTCCCCATACAGTATAATGCCCCATACCGTATAATGCCCCCATACCGTATAATGCCCCCATACCGTATAATGCCCCCATACAGTATAATGCCCCCATACAGTATAATGTCCCCATACAGTATAATGCCCCTATACAGTATAATGCTCCCATACAGTATAATGCCCCCATACAGTATAATGCCCCCATACAGTATAATGCCCCACACAGTATAATGTCCCCACACAGTATAATGCCCCCATACAGTATAATGCCCCCATACAGTATAATGCCCCATACAGTATAATATCCCCATACAGTATAATGCCCCCATACAGTATAATGCCCCCATACAGTATAATGCCTCCATACAGTATAATGCTACCATACAGTATAATGTCCTCATACAGTACAATGCCAACATACAGTATAATGCCTCCATACAGTATAATGTCCCCATACAGTACAATGCCTCCATACAGTATAATGCCTCCATACAGTATAATGCCCCTATAGCTGCCCCATACAGTATAATGTTCCCATAGAGTATAATGTCCCCATACAGTATAATGCCTCCATACAGTATAATGCCTCCATACAGTATAATGTCCCCATACAGTACAATGCCAACATACAGTATAATGCCCCCATACAGTATAATGCCCCTATAGCTGCCCCATACAGTATAATGTTCCCATAGAGTATAATGTCCCCATAAAGTATAATGCCCGCATACAGTATAATGCCCCTATACAGTATAATGCCCCCATACAGTATAATATCCCCATCCAGTATAATGCCCCCATACAGTATAATGCCCCATACAGTATAATGCCCCCATACAGTATAATGCCCCCATACAGTATAATGCCCCATACAGTATAATGCCCCATACAGTATAATGCCCCTATACAGTATAATGCCCCATACAGTATAATGCCCCCATACAGTATAATGCCCCCATACATTATAATGTCCCCATAGAGTATAATGCCAACATACAGTATAATACCCCCATACATTATAATGCCCCATACATTATAATGTCCCCATAAAGTATAAGGCCTGCATACAGTATAATGCCCCTATACAGTATAATGCCCCTATACAGTATAATGCCCCCATACAGTATAATATCCCCATCCAGTATAATGCTCCCATACAGTATAATGCTCCCATACAGTATAATGCTCCCATACAGTATAATGACCCCATACAGTATAATGACCCCATACAGTATAATGCCCCCGTACAGTATAATGCCCTCAAACCGTATAATGCCACTTTACAGTATAATGCCCCCATACAGTATAATGTCCCCCATACAGTATAATGCCCCCATACAGTATAATGCCCCTATACAGTATAATGCCCCCATACAGTATAATGCCCCCATACAGTATAATGCCCCCATACAGTATAATGCCCCCATACAGTATAATGCCCCCATACAGTATAATGCCCCCATACAGTATAATGCCCCCATACAGTATAATGCCCCCATACAATATAATGCCTCCATACAATATAATGTCTCCATACAGTATAATGCTCCCATACAGTATAATGTCCCATACAGTATAATGCCCCCATACAGTATAATGCCCCCATACAGTATAATGCCCCCATACAGTATAATGCCCCCATACAATATTATGCCTCCATACAGTATAATGCTCCCATACAGTATAATGTCCCATACAGTATAATGTCCCATACAGTATAATGCCCCATACAGTATAATGTCCCCATACAGTATAATGTCCCCATACAGTATAATGTCCCCATACAGTATAATGTCCCCATACAGTATAATGCCCCCATACAGTATAATGCCCCCATACAGTATAATGTCCCCATACAGTATAATGCTCCATACAGTATAATGTCCCCATACAGTATAATGCCTCCATACAGTATAATGCTCCCATACAGTATAATGTCCACATACCGTATAATGCCCACATACCGTATAATGCCCACATACCGTATAATGCCCCATTCAGTATAATGTCCCCATACAGTATAATGTCCCCATACAGTATAATGTCCCCATACAGTATAATGCCCCCATACCGTATAATGCACCCATACCGTATAATGCCCACATACCGTATAATGCTCCATACAGTATAATGTCCCCATACAGTATAATGTCCCCATACAGTATAATGTCCCCATACAGTATAATGCCCCCATACAGTATAATGCCCCCATACAGTATAATATCCCCATACAGTATAATGCCCCATACAGTATAATGCCCCCATACAGTATAATGCTCCCATACAGTATAATGCCCCCATACAGTATAATGCCCCCCATACAGTATAATGTCCCCATACAGTATAATGCCCCTATACAATATAATGCTCCATACAGTATAATGCCCCCATACAGTATAATGCCCCCATACTGTATAATGTCCCCATACAGTATAATGTCCCCATACAGTAAAATGTACCCATACAGTATAATGTCCCCATACAGTATAATGCCCCCATACAGTATAATGTCCCCATACAGTATAATGTCCCCATACAGTATAATGTCCCCATACAGTATAATGTCCCCATACAGTATAATGTCCCCATACAGTATAATGTCCCCATACAGTATAATGCCCCCATACAGTATAATGCCACATACATTATAATTCCACCATACAGTTTAATGCCCCCATACAGTATACTTCCCCTATACATTATAATGCACCATACAGTATAATACCCCCATACAGTATAATGTCCCCATACAGTATAATGCCCCCATAGCTGCCCCCATACAGTACAATGCCCCATACAGTATAATGCCCCCTACAGTATTTTGCCCCATACAGTATAATGCTCCCATAAAGTATAATGCCCCCATAGCTGCCCCCATACAGTAAAATGCCCCCATACAGTATAATGTCCCCATACAGTAATTTGCCCCATAGCTGCTCCCATACAGTATAATGTCCCCATACAGTATAATGCCCCATACAGTATAATGCCCCTTTACAGTATAATGCCCTCTTACAGTATAATGCTCCCATAGCTGCCCCCATACAGTGTAATGCCCCCATACAGTATAATGCCCCCATAGCTGCCCCCATAGAGTATAATGCTCCCATACAGTATAATGCCCTCATACAGTACAATGCCCCCATAGCTGCCCCATACAGTATAATGCCTCCATACAGTATAATGCCCCCTTACAGTATAATGCCCCCATACAGTTTAATGCCCCCATACAGTTTAATGCCCCCATAGCTGCCCCATAGCGTATAATGTCCCCATATAGTATAATGCCCCCATACAGTATAATGCCACCATAGCTGCCCCATACAGCATAATGCCCCATAGCTGCCCCATACTGTATCATGCCTACATACAGTATAATGTCCCATAGCTGCCCCCATACAGTATAATGTCCCCAGACGGTATAATGCCCCCATACAGTATAATGCCCCCATACAGTATAATGCCCCCATACAGTATAATGCCCCCATGCAGTATAATGTCCCCATACAGTATAATGCCCCCATAGCTGCCCACATACAGTATAATGCCCCCATAGCTGCCCCATAGAGTATATTGCCCCCATACAGTAAAATGCCCCCATACAGTAAAATGCCCCCATACAGTATAATGCCCCCATAGCTGCCCACATACAGTATAATGCCCCATACAGTATATTGCCCCATACAGTATAATGCTCCCATAAAGTATAATGCCCCCATAGCTGCCCCATACAGTATAATACCCCCATAGCTGCCCCATAGAGTATATTGCCCCCATACAGTATAATGCCCCCATACAGTAAAATGCCCCCATACAGTATAATGCCCCCATACAGTATAATGCCCCATACAGTTTAATGCCCCTATACAGTATAATGCCCCCATACAGTATAATGCCCCATACAGTATAATGCCCCATACAGTATAATGCCCCTATACAGTATAATGCCCCTATACAGTATAATGCCCCATACAGTATAATGCCCCCATACAGTATAATGCCCCCATACAGTATAATGCCCCCATACAGTATAATGCCCCCATACATTATAATGTCCCCATACAGTATAATGCCAACATACAGTATAATACCCCCATACATTATAATGCCCCATACATTATAATGTCCCCATAAAGTATAAGGCCTGCATACAGTATAATGCCCCTATACAGTATAATGCCCTATACAGTATAATGCCCCCATACAGTATAATATCCCCATCCAGTATAATGTCCCCATACAGTATAATGCCCCCATACAGTATAATGCTCCCATACAGTATAATGCTCCCATACAGTATAATGACACCATACAGTATAATGACCCCATACAGTATAATGCCCCCGTACAGTATAATGCCCTCATACAGTATAATGCCCCTATACAGTATAATGCCCCCATACAGTATAATGTCCCCCATACAGTATAATGCCCCCATACAGTATAATGCCCCTATACAGTATAATGCCCCCATACAGTATAATGTCCCATACTGTATAATGCCCCATACAGTATAATGCCCCCATACAGTATAATGCCCCCATACAATATAATGTCTCCATACAGTATAATGCTCCCATACAGTATAATGTCCCATACAGTATAATGTCCCATACAGTATAATGCCCCCATACAGTATAATGCCCCCATACAGTATAATGCCCCTATACAGTATAATGTCCCCATACAGTATAATGCCCCCATACAGTATAATGCCCCCATACAGTATAATGCCCCCATACAGTATAATGTCCCATACAGTATAATGCCCCCATACAGTATAATGCCCCCATACAGTATAATGCCCCCATACAGTATAATGCCCCCATACAGTATAATGCCCCCATACAGTATAATGCCCCCATACAGTATAATGCCCCCATACAGTATAATGCCCCCATACAGTATAATGCCCCCATACAGTATAATGCCCCCATACAGTATAATGCCCCCATACAGTATAATGCCCCCATACAGTATAATGCCCCCATACAGTATAATGCCACCATACAGTATAATGTCCCCATACAGTATAATGCCCCATACAGTATAATGCCCCATACAGTATAATGCCCCCATACAGTATAATGCCCCCATACAGTATAATGCCCCCATACAGTATAATGTCCCCATACAGTATAATGTCCCCATACAGTATAATGCTCCCATACAGTATAATGCCCCATACAGTATAACGTCCTATACAGTATAACGCCCCCATACAGTATAACGCCCCCATACAGTATAACGCCCCATACAGTATAACGCCCCATACAGTATAACGCCCCATACAGTATAACGCCCCATACAGTATAACGCCCCATACAGTATAACGCCCCATACAGTATAACGCCCCATACAGTATAACGCCCCATACAGTATAACGCCCCATACAGTATAACGCCCCATACAGTATAACGCCCCATACAGTATAACGCCCCATACAGTATAACGCCCCATACAGTATAACCCCCCATACAGTATAATGTCCCCATACAGTATAATGCCCCATACAGTATAATGCCCCATACAGTATAATGCCCCTATACAGTATAATGCTCCAATACAGTATAATGCCCCCATACAGTATAATGCCCCCATACAGTATAATGCCCCACACAGTATAATGCCCCCATACAGTATAATGTCCCCATACAGTATAATGTCCCCATACAGTATAATGTCCCCATACAGTATAATGCCCCCATACAGTATAATGTCCTATACAGTATAATGTCCCCATACAGTATAATGTCCCCATACAGTATAATGTCCCCATACAGTATAATGTCCCCATACAGTATAATGTCCCCATACAGTATAATGTCCCCATACAGTATAATGTCCCCATACAGTATAATGTCCCCATACAGTATAATGCCCTCATACAGTATAATGCTCCCATACAGTATAATGTCCCATACAGTATAATGCCCCCATACAGTATAATGCCCCATACAGTATAATGCCCCCATACAGTATAATGCCCCCATACAGTATAATGCCCCCATACAGTATAATGCCCTATACCGTATAATGTCCCCATACCGTATAATGTCCCCATACCGTATAATGCCCCCATACCGTATAATGCTCCCATACAGTATAATGGTCCCATACAGTATAATGCCCCCATACAGTATAATGCCCCATACAGTATAATGTCCCCATACAGTATAATGTCCCCATACAGTATAATGTCCCCATACAGTATAATGTCCCCATACAGTATAATGTCCCCATACAGTATAATGTCCCCATACAGTATAATGTCCCCATACAGTATAATGTCCCCATACAGTATAATGTCCCCATACAGTATAATGCCCCCATACAGTATAATGCCCCCATACAGTATAATGTCCCCATACAGTATAATGCCGCATACAGTATAATGCCCCATACAGTATAATGCCCCATACAGTATAATGCTCCCATTCAGTATAATGCCCACATACAGTATAATGCCCCCATACAGTATAATGCCCCATACAGTATAATGCCCCACACAGTATAATGCCCCACACAGTATAATGCCCGCATACAGTATAATGTCCCCATACAGTATAATGTCCCCATACAGTATAATGTCCCCATACAGTATAATGTCCCCATACAGTATAATGCCCCCATGCAGTATAATGCCCCCATGCAGTATAATGCCCCCATACAGTATAATGCCCCC